>NC_066549.1:7743494-7745994 GCF_024679095.1 Eriocheir sinensis | reverse complement strand
TTTTGTCTTCCTTTCTTGCCATCTTTTTTTTCTCTCTCTCTCTCTCTCTCTCTCTCTCTCTTTCTCTTATCTTTTCTTTTCTTTTCTTTTCTTTTCTTCTCTTTTCTCTCTCTCTCTCTCTCTCTCTCTCTCTCTCTCTCTCTCTCTCTCTCTCTCTCTCTCTCTCTCTCTCTCTCTCTCTCTCTCTCTCTCTCTCTCTCTCCTCTTCTCTTTTAATTTCTTTTCTCTTTTCCTTTTATTTTTCCTTTCTTTTCCTTTTTCTTCTTTTCTTTTCCTTTTGTTTTTTCTTCACTTCTCTCTCTCTCTCTCTCTCTCTCTCTCTCTCTCTGTGTGTGTGTGTGTGTGTGTGTGTGTGTGTGTGTGTGCTGACGCCTGCATTACATCATAGTTATGGTTGCAGACTTCCTGACGCTGATTTTTGTTCCGTGGGCGAGAGAGAAAGAGGGAAGGAAGGAAGGAAGAGAAGGAAGGAGGGCGCGAGGGAAGCGGGAAGGAATGAAGAGTGAGAAAGAACAAGAGAAGAGGGAGAGAGTGCGAGAGCGAAAAGGAGGGAAGGAGAGGTAGAGCGAACGAATGAGGGAGAGAGATAGATAGAGAGAGGAAAGGAGGGACGGAGAAAAGGAGAGAGTGAGAAGGAGAGATAGAACGAGCGAAGGGGACAAGAAAGAGAAGAGAATAGAGGGTAAAGGAAGGAAAGAAGAGAGGAAAGGAGAGAAAGAACGAGGGAAGAGGTAAAGGAAGAGAGAAAATGAGGGTGGAAGAAAGTAAGGAGGAGGAGGAGGAGGGAGAGAAAGAAAATGCGAAGTGGACAAGAAAGAGAATAGAGGGTAAAGGAAGGAAAGAAGAGAGGAAAGGAGAGAAAGAACGAGGGAAGAGGTAAAGGAAGAGAGAAATGGAGGAGGGGGAGAGAAAAAAAAGCGAAAGGAGGGTGGAAGGAGAGGAAAGAAGAGGGGAAGGAGGGAGGGAGGGAGAGAACGAACAAAAAATTAAGAGAAAGAGAGGACTGGAAGATGGAAGGAAAGAAGATGAGAAGGAGGAAGAGAAATAACAAGCGAAAGGGGAGGCAGAGGAATGAAGAGTTTAAAGAAAGGGAAGAGAAGGAGAGGGAGAAAAAGAAAGCGAAAATGGAAGAGAAAGAGAAGAAATAAAAGTGGAAGAACAGAAGATGAGGAGGAGGAAGAAAGATAAAAGAGAGATGGAAAGAAAAGGAAGAAGATGAAAGGGGGAAAAGAAAGAGAAAAGGGAAGAGAAAGAGAATAGAGGTGGAAGAACAGAAGATGAGAAAGAGGAAAACAGAGAAATGAGAGGTGGAAAGAAAAGGAAGAAGACGAAAGGGGGAAAAGAAAGAGAAAAGGGAAGAGAAAGAGAAGAAATAAGAAAGAACAGAAGATGAGGAGGAGGAAGAGAAAGAACAAGCGAAAGAGGAAACAAGAGGAATGAAGAGTTGAAAAAAGGGAAGAGAAGGAGAGGGAAAAAAAGAAAGCGAAAATGGAAGAGAAAAAAAAACGAGAGAAAAGCAAATAAAAATAAATAAAAGTAGAGTATGAGGCAGAAAAAAAAACAAGCGAAAATTGAACAAATAGAAAACAACGGGCGGTAGAAGGAAAGAAGGAGGAGAAATAATGAGGCAAGAGGAAGAGAAAGAGAGGAAAGTAGAGTTTAAGAGGGCGATGACGCACGGAGGAATGCAGTGAGGGACTTACTCAGACGGAGGGAAGGAGGGTAGGAGACGAAGGAGGGGGAAGAAGGAGGGAAGGAAGTAAAGAAGGAAGAGAGGAGAGGAGGAGGGAGAGAGGAAGAAGCAAAGAAGACAGAGAGGAGAGGAGGATGAGAGTAAGAAGCAAAGAAGAAGGGAAGGAAGGAAGGAGAAGGGAAGGAAGACCGGAGAGGATGAAGGAAGGGCAAGAAGAGAAGGAAGGACATGAGGAAGAGGGAGGAGAGGAAGAAGGAAAGGAGAGGAAGAAAGGGAAAGTAGAAGGAAGGGGAAAAAGGAGAGAAAGAAGGAAGAGGGGGAGGAGGTAGGGAATAGAAGAGAGGGAAGAATGAAGAAGGGGAAGGGAAGGAAGAAAAAGAAAGAAGAGGGGAGGAGGAAGGGTGAAGAAGGGAGGGAAGAATGGGAAGAATGAAGAAGGGAATGGAAGGAAGAAGGGAAAGGATGAAGGAAGGAGAAGGGAAGAAGAAAGGAAAGGATGAAGGAAAGGGAAGAAGGGAAAAAGAAGAAAAAAAAGAATGGAAGGAAGAGGGAGATGAAAGAGAGGAAGAAAGAAAGAAAGAAGAAAAGAAGGAGAGGAAGAAAAGGAAGGAATAAAAGTGAATGAAGGAAGGGGACGAAAGGAAAGAATGAAGGAATGTAATAAAAGGAGTTACTGAGACGGAGGGGTAGAAAATAAGGAAGGAGAGAAAGAAGAAGAAGAGGAAGGAGAGGAAGAAGAAGGAGAGGAAGAAGAAGAGGAAGGAGAGGAAGAAAGGAGAAAAAGGAAGGGGATGAAGAGAAGCCGCA
>NC_066549.1:7720994-7740994 GCF_024679095.1 Eriocheir sinensis | reverse complement strand
CGGGCGACGCGGCGGGCTGACAGGCGGCGCGGCGCGGGGACGGACAGGACGCCACTGGGAAAACAACGCCTCTACTCGGCCGCGGGTCACGTGGAGAACCGCGTACTGACGAGAGCTCAAAAGGCGCGTTGTTGGGGGGTTGTCGTCATGGTAGCGCTAAGAGACAAAAAACGCAAAACATAAGTATCATCTACCTTCCTGGGGTTAAGAACAGAAGACATTTATCGTGTTATGGGGAGGGTAACTTTGCCATGATAGTTTAAGGGAGACAAACGCATAACACAATGATATCTGCCTTTCTGGGGTTTAAGAACAGAAGAAATCTATCGTTTTATGGGGAAGATAACTTTGCAAGTGATAGTATTAAGGGAGACGAATACTTAACACAACTATCATCTACCTTTCTGGGATCCGTGAGAGCAGATATTTTCCTTTTTTGGGGGGGAAGGGGGGGGGGAGGGGATGTAAGAGAATGCATGTATTAAGTAAAGTATGTAATCGAGTCAGGAATGTGCGTGCACCTGCTTGAACCTTGAGGTGACGTATAGGGGTCACGTAACATTGTGTGTGCGTGTGCAGGGGTGCCGGTGCCGGGGGGGGAGGGGGGGGAGGAGGAGAGACAGCAGTAAAGCCCGATAAACAATAACTACACCAGAACAACTAACGAACCTACACCATACAACTGTACACTCCTACTGTCTTTCCTATTCCCCACCTGTACCTCACCACTAACCCACTTCCTCTTCGTACTATACCCTAAGAAAAAAAAAAAAAAAATAACCGAGTCAATGGATGCGTGTACCGAAGTGTTGTTGTTGTTATTTCCGGCGTCTTGTTCCCTGTATGATCCCTTGGTTACCGCCGCACCGCTAATGAGAACGCCGAAGAGACAGGTTTTTGTTGTGCTCTAACGAAGGCTTAAGCGCGGCTGACTTCATGGCGTAAATCTTCCAAGTATTGTTCACCCCTGACTGGCCTGCACCCTGAACCTAAGACCATAACAACACGGGTAGGTAATATAAGACGCTTTCGCTTCTCACATCAGCTATTTTGAAAGGCCAAAGAGGGGGTCAATCGGGTTCTAATGAGTGTTTCTTCAGGTTCACGGTACAGAGGAAGGGTCAGACTACCACCAGGGCCATAAAACTACTCCTGGAAATGCCCACAACTCCTACGAAAGCCTTGTCATATATGTGTTCTTGGGCTGCGATTTGTTTTAAAATACGACCCCTAATATCCCTACAAAGGTCGATTTAGGGGCCGTACTACGAGTCCAATCCAAGAAGCTTCAGGTCCCCATAGAGTTATTCATTCCGACCTTTGTAGAGACTCGAAACTTTGCGGATTCGACTTGTAATAAGGCCCCGAAACCGACCTTTGTAGAGACTCGAAACTTTGCGGATTGGACTTGTAATAAGGCCCCGAAACCGACCTTTGTAGAGACTCGAAACTTTGCGGATTGGACTTGTAATAAGGCCCCGAAACCGACCTTTGTAGAGACTCGGACCTTTGCGGATTCGACTTGTAATAAGGCCCCGAAACCGACCTTTGTAGAGACTCGGAACTTTGAGGATTCGACTTGTAATAAGGCCCCTAAACCGACCTTTGTAGAGACTTAGAACTTTGCAGATTGGACTTGTAATAAGGCCCCTAAATCGACCTTTGTAGAGACTCGAAACTTTGCGGATTCGACTTTTAATAAGGCCCCGAAACCGACCTTTGTAGAGACTCGGACCTTTGCGGATTCGACTTGTAATAAGGCTTGACTGCTGATTTCCTACAAGAAGACATCACCAAGCTACAGGAACGGAACAAAAAGTGGCTGTAATGTAAAGTTATGCACCTTGGGAGGGGATATCCAGCATACCAATACCACAAGGGAAACACTCCACTACCCACCACAGAGGCAGAGAAAGACCTGGGAGTACATGTTACCAGGCTACCAGTGAAAGCCAAATCTGTGCCAATCGCAGCGGACGGGTTAAAGCGAAACAAGTGCACATCAAGGGATAGAGAACGAGGGAAGAAGAGGAGGAGGAGGAGGGAATGAGCAACGCGGCGATAAGGAATCCGGAACATGGGTTGAAAGATTATAATGTTTGAAAATATACAACACAAGGAAGAAAAAAAAATGCAAACAAAGTACTGTAAAAAGAGATGACGAGGAGGAGGAGGAGGAGGAGGAGGAGGAGGGGGGAAGAGGAGGAGGAGGAGAAGGAGGAAGACATGAGGAAGATGGAGGAGGACAGGCTGGGCTGGCGTGGGGGTGTGAGAGGAAGGGATAAGCCACATCATACAATGTTTTCTGTATAAGCAGATATAACAGAGGATGACTCTCTCTCTCTCTCTCTCTCTCTCTCTCTCTCTCTCTCTCTAACACCCCCTTACTCACTCACACACACGCACAAAAACAAGCTTCCCGTCGCTGCTCAATAACTCTCGTATCTGTGGAAGCATCGATCACACACACGTACTAACATCGGTATTCTCAGACGCTTCTTTCCGCCTCTCTCAACAACTATTTACAAAGGCCAAAAAAAGGAGATCAGTCAAGTTTTCATGAGTATTTTTAACGTTCATGGTACAGAAGAAGGGTCAGACTACCACCAGGGTCATAAAACTACCCATGGAAAGGCCCACCACAACCCCTACGGAAGTCTTGTTGAATGTATGTGGTTGGGAGGTGAAATGCTTGATAAGAATATGGCACTAAAGTTATAATGGTTCTAGTAGGTGCTGTGGTGATGGTGGTGGTAGTTGTGGTGGAGGTGGTTGTTGGTGAAATGATCGTGGTTGTGGTGATGGTGGTGGTGGTTGATGTTGGTGGTAATGGTGGCGATGGTGGTGGGTGCTGGTGAGATGATCGCGGTTGTGGTAGCAGTGATGTTGGTGGTGTTGGTTGATGTTGGTGGTGGGTGTTGGTGAGATGATCGCGGTTGTGGTAGTACAGCAGTGATGGTGGTAGTGGTTGATGATGGTGGTAATGGTGATGATGGTGGTAGTTATTCCAAACCCCACCATAGGGAATAAATG
This sequence comes from Eriocheir sinensis, assembly GCF_024679095.1. Classification (NCBI taxonomy): domain Eukaryota; kingdom Metazoa; phylum Arthropoda; class Malacostraca; order Decapoda; family Varunidae; genus Eriocheir; species Eriocheir sinensis. Next base: position 7,737,961 of record NC_066549.1, on the reverse strand, counting down.
GACGCTAAACGATGATGACGATGATGATGATGATGTAGGACCCCCGGCACCACGAGTCAGGCTCCTCCGCTAGAAGAACAAACAGCCTCGTCAGCTCTGGGCTCGCGGCGGCGCTATCGGTGACGTGATGCGAGAGGCGCGAGGAAAGACAACACAGCTGCTTGAGGTGACGTGGCGGTGACGTAATACTGTGTGTGTGTGTGTGTGGGGGGGGGGGGACTGTTAGGGCAAGGGAGGGTATGGCAGGGTACGATACACACACACACACACACATACACACACACACACACACATATACACATACTCACACACAGTCATGCAGAAATAATAAACACAAAACACGTATTTCCTTCCGCTGGGCAAACAGGAGGCGACCACAACAAGCTAGCCAATGAGCCTCCTCCTCCTCCTCTTCTTAATCCTTGGCCTTTTCCTCCTTCTCCTTTCTTCTTCTCCTTCCCCTCTTCCTCCTCCTCCTCCTCTTTCTTCAACTTCTTCTCCTTCCTCCTCCTCCTCTTTCTTCTTTTTCTTCTTCTCCTTCTTCTTCTTTTTCTCCTCCTCCTCCTCCTCCTGCTCGCAACACCATAACAAACTACTCCCCCCAAACACACACACACACACACACACACACACACACACACCCTCATCACGTCAATTACCAAAGAAAGTCACGAAACATCACCTCATTAGTACAAGATTTAAGAAACAATAACAACATCAATAGAAAAACAATAACAACCATGGTAATAGTAGTAGTAGTAGTAGTAGTAGTAGTAGTAGTAGTGGTGGTGGTGGTGGTAGTAGTGGCCGTGGCAGCAGGAAGGGGTCGAGGTCTGTGTTCCACTTCCCTTTAATTAACGCCTAGAGGCTGGCGCGCCGGACTGCTCCTCAGGATCTGTCCGACTCGAGATAGATTACAACTATTCAACGACCCCACCACCCCGCCCCCCATTCTCTCTCTCTCTCTCTCTCTCTCTCTCTCTCTCTCTCTCTCTCTTTCTCTCACACACACACACACACACACCACCCTCCCTGCACCTGTTACCCACTCGTCTCAGGTTTCTTTTCCTCCATCCTTCTCCCTCTTCCTCCTCCTCCTTTCTCTCTCTCTCTCTCTCTCTCTCTCTCTCTCTCTCTCTCGCCAGACGAATATGACTTCTCTTTAATGTCTTCTTTCTTTCTGGTCTCTCGTTTCTTCCTTTTCCTTATCCTCCCCCTCCATCCCCCCCCCCCGCCACGTGGTGAGCACATGTGAACACCTCCTATGGGGATCCCTACGGAGGAGCGGGGAGGTGAGGGAGGGGAGATAAGGGTGAAGGGAAGGGGAGGTGAGTGAAAGGAACTGAAGGAAGGGGAGAGGGGAGGAGATGGAGGGAGGGGAAGGAGACGAGGGAGAAGGGAAGGTAGGAAGGGAAGGGAATAGGGGTAGAGGATCGGGGAGGAAGACGAGAGGGAAGGGAAGGAAGGGAAAGAGGAATAAGGAGGTGAGGGGAGGAGAAGAGAGTGAAAGGAAGGGGAGGAGGGGGCGGATGAAAGGGGGAGGAGAGAGGGGAAGTGAGGGTGGGGAGGTGGGGGCGAAAGAAAGGGGAGGTGAGGCAGACGAGGGCGAAGGGAACGAAGGGGAGGAGGAGGAGGGAGGAAAGTGGAGTGAGAGATGAGGGGAGACGATGGTAGGGGGGTGAGGGGGGGGTCCGTCTTTTTACGAGTCGCGGGTAAGCGGGCAACGAAAGTCCTGAGTTGGGGTAAGGAAGGGATCGTTTTCAAAATACTTAAACACAATCTTTTTCCTCTCTCTTTCTCTTAATCTTCCTCCCACTCCCGCACAAACAAGATTTTTTACGACGGCTAAATAGGAGAGTTATGGGCAGGCTTGGCGGTACTCGGGCATCACCATCAGCAGCAGCAGCCTCAGACGGGAGAGAGATGGGAGGGCGTGATAGCACAGGGCGGCGTCAAGGGTGTTTTGCGGACAAGTGTAGTGTTTCAGCTTCGCACGGAATTCTGCTGTATTTTTTCAACGTCTGAATATTTTTTTCGGTGTTGTTAAAGCGTCTCAGTCTCTTACTCCCCCCTGCCCCCTTCCCCCCCCCCTCGCCGGCCCTCTTCTTCGCCTCTGACGGACACAAATCATTAAGTCAGTTGCTGTTAACCCCTTGGCTGCGGATTTCCTACCAGAAGACATCACCAAGCTACAGGAATGGAACAAAAAGTGTCTGCTACAATTCAATGAAGAAAATGTAAAGTCCTGCACCCTGGGAGGAGATATCCAGCACACCAATACCACATGGGAAATACTCCACTGTCCACAACAGAGCCAGAGAAGGACCTGGGACAATATGTTACCACTGCAGGCCAAATCCATGACAATCGCAGCGGACGGGTTAATAAGTTAGTTTTTCGGCCCTGATACCCTCAAGTTCTAAGTCACACCAACCTCCACCTTTTCAGTATTAGCCTTCTACTTACACACTTTTAGCCTGCACTACCATGAAAATAGGCAAGGACTATGAACATGCATCTGAACTCTATAGATCAATTGTTCTTAACCCGGGGGCGCAAACCCTGTGGGGAAAGTAGGAATTTCTTTGATTATATATCCTTAACCCCTTGACTGCGGATTTCCTACAAGAAGACCTCACCAAGCAACAGGAATGAAACAACAAGTGACTGCTACAATTCAATGAAGAAAAATGTAAAGTCATGCACCTTGGGAGGGAATATCCAGCACACCAATACCGTATGGGAAACACTCCACTATCCACCACAGAAGCAGAGGAAGACCTGGGACTATATGTTACCAGGCTACCAGTGATGGCCAAATCCATGTCAGTCGCAGCGGACGGGTTATGGAATTGCCTCTTAGAACCCATTTCGACACCACATGATGGGATTAACTCACTACTTCAGGAACACCAACTTTAGGAGGAGAGGAGCAGCATCCCCGCACTGCAGCGTCCAAACCACCAGGACGAAGAGGACACCATCGGGAGAGCTCTTTTTGAAAACACAGGAATGGAGACAGTAAAAACAGTACTGTATAAATTTTGGCTAAAAAAGAGAAAAGAAAAGAAAGGAAAAGGAGACGTAAAGAAATTTAAAAACTCAAAAGACCCAGACCGTGAAAAGGCTACATCAGGGAGTGCCGTTATAAAGGCAAGACTCCCGACCGACAACTCAACTGGGGGCCGCTTTCACAGTCATTTTGTTTGTTTTGATCGTTGCCAATGGTGGTGATGGCCGCTATAGTATTTCCACGTAAAACTGGCCGATGATGTAGTGGCGGGTGAGGGGTTAGCCTAGCACCCTAGCCCTTCACCTTACCACACACTCTCAACACCTCTCGCTTCCTCTGCAGCCGCCACTACCCCATAGGCCAGTTTCACGTGGAAAACTATAGCGTCGATCGCCGCCATTGGTAACGATCAAAACAAACAAAGTGACTGTGAAAGCGGTCCTAGGATAACAGACAGCATAGACGTGGAGGCTTGAGGACAAATGATACAGGTGCTTAAGTGAACCCTTCTGCGAACCATCTCCATGCTCTCTATGATCATACCGCGATATTTTTTTTTTGCATTATATGGACAAAAGACCCGCGGTGGTAGTGTTCACACCGCTGGTCTTGTTAAGTAAGCGCAGAACTAAAAATAAAGAGTTTGGCCAACCTTGTCACAGACGCCATGTGCTACCAAAATGCCGCGCGATGTTTGAATTGATGCAGCAACACTTTTTTGTGTGTGTGCTCTAGGTATCATCAGAATCTCGAAGATGTACCTGAAGCACACACACACACACACACACACAAAAAAAAAAAAAAAAAAAAAAAAACTATTGTATCAGGATAAAGTTGAATCTCGCGTGGCTCTTTTGGTACCAACATGGCGCCTGTGTTGAAGCAGACCAAACTCTCCTCCTCTATGGCTTACGTATCCGCGGCTCAAGTTCAGCCAATCCGGGGCCGCCCTGGGGAAGGCCTCGGCCCCAGCACCCAGCCAGTGAGGGGGAACGAGCCCTGCGGCGTCTGGGGGCTGCTGTTCGGCGGCCACGCGCGTCCAACGTTATTTATTGCATCGTGGGGCGTCCTGCCCGCGTGACCCCCCGCTGACCTCAACACGCGTGGGTATTTTTAGTGAACTGCGCGTTATTTTCTGGCTTCATTAACTGTTTGTGCACACTTTCATTACTTGTAACTATTTATTTATTTTAGCATACTATTTATCAATTTGAGCATATCATTTACTTGCTGGAGCATATTTTATTCATTGGAGCATATCATTAACATATAGGAGCATATTACTTACTTACTGGAGCATATTTTTTTCATTGGAGCATATTATTTACTTACTGGAGCATATTTTATTCATTTGAGCATATTATTTACTTACTGGAGCATATTTTATTCATTTGAGCATATTATTTACTTACTGGAGCATATTTTATTCATTTGAGCATATTATTTACTTACTGGAGCATATTTTTTTCATTGGAGCATATTATTTACTTACAGGAGCATATTTTATTCATTGGAGCATATTATTTACTTACTGGAGCATATTTATTCATTGGAGCATATTATTTACTTACTGGAGCATATTTTATTCATTTGAGGATAATATTTACTTACTGGAGCATATTTTATTCATTGGAGCATATTATTAACTTACTGGAGCATATTTATTCATTTGAGCATATTATTTACTTACTGGAGCATATTTTATTCATTTGAGCATAATATTAACTTACTGGAACATATTTTATTCATTGGAGCATATTATTAACTTACTGGAGCATATTTTATTCATTGGAGCATATTATTAACTTAATGGAGCATATTTTATTCATTGGAGCATATTATTAACTTACTGCAGCATATTTTATTCATTTGAGCATATTATTTACTTACTGGAGCATATTTTATTCATTGGAGCATATTATTAACTTACTGGAGCATATTTTATTCATTTGAGCATATTATTTACTTACTGGAGCATATTTTATTCATTTGAGCATATTATTTACTTACTGGAGCATATTTTATTCATTTGAGCATATCATTTACTTACTGGAGCATATTTTATTCATTTGAGCATATTATTTACTTACTGGAGCATATTTTATTCATTTGAGCATATTATTTACTGGAGCATATTTTATTCATTTGAGCATATTATTTACTTACTGGAGCATATTTTATTCATTTGAGCATATCATTTACTTACTGGAGCATATTTTATTCATTTGAGCATATTATTTACTTACTGGAGCATATTTTATTCATTTGAGCATATTATTTACTTACTGGAGCATATTTTATTCATTTGAGCATATTATTTACTTACTGGAGCATATTTTATTCATTTGAGCATATTATTTACTTACTGGAGCATATTTTATTCATTGGAGCATATTATTTACTTACTGGAGCATATTTTATTCATTTGAGCATATTATTTACTTACTGGAGCATATTTTATTCATTGGAGCATATTATTTACTTACTGGAGCATATTTTATTCATTGGAGCATATTATTAACTTACTGCAGCATATTTTAATCATTTGAGCATATTATTTACTTACTGGAGCATATTTTAATCATTTGAGCATATTATTTACTTACTGGAGCATATTTTATTCATTGGAGCATATTATTAACTTACTGGAGCATATTTTATTCATTGGAGCATATTATTTACTTATCTGAGTGACGGAGATACGCACCGAAGCCACGCGCAGCAATAGCGTATACCCATAACTTTACTTACCTACTTACTTGCGTCTTTCAGGAAGCCGCAATTCATTTCCCTGATTCTATTTTTTTGTTTGTTTGCTTAATTAAATTGTACGAGATTTTCCTAAGTTTTGTACTTTTTTTTTTTTTGCCTTTTGAACTTATTTGTGTCTTTCAGCAAACCGTAATTAATTTCTCTTACCCTATTCCAGTTTTTGCCTTAACGATGGTGGTGGTGGTGTTTTGTTTTTTGCTTAATTAAATTGTACGAGGTTTTCCTTATTTTTACTTTATTTTTTGTTTTTATTATTTGTGTCTTTCGGCAAACCGTAATTCATTTCTCTTATCCTATTCCATTTTTTGCCTTAACGATGGTGGTGGTGGTGGTGCCCCCCCCCCAACCTTCCCAGCAGTTCCCAGGACAGCCCCGTGACACCTGACCTCCCGCCTCCCCTCATAATCTGTGGCTCCCTTCTCCTCCTGCCGACACGCCTCACCTCCCGCCTGTATCCCGCCATCCGTCAATCCTCCCGACCTGCCACCCTATACCCCTGCCCCTCGTCCCACCCCCCCACCCCCAGCCAGGCTCTGGGCGGCGTTGAGACAGGCTTCCTCGGGTCGTGTGTTGACAAGGCGTGCCGTTCCCGGCCTATCTGTGTTGCCAGGTTACTTTCCCTCCCTCAGGCACCTGCACACACACGCCCATACACACACACACACACACACACACACACACACACACATTAAATAAGTACACAATCATAAGGTCACACCCACAACTTAGGAGCAGTAAGTAGCGGGCTTTTTTTTTTCATTATTGTTTTCTCTTTTTTTTACGGCCTTGCACTGTCTCCTCCGCTGTAAAAAAAAAAAAAAAATCACCATCATTATCGTCCTCACCATCATCATCATCACCATCATCACACACATAAAAGGATAAAGGGGTTGAAACACGCGTGGATATGGCAATATTACAAAAGCTTTCTCAGTCACAAAGCGGCGACTGGACCAATATTTTTTCTTCGCCTTGGTATGCAGTGATCGGGCAGGTGTGTGTCACGGACTTCATAACACCTGTGCCATGGAAGACGGGGGGGCTGGAGGAGGGGGGGTGGGCATTATGAATCTTTCGAAAGCATACGCACAATAATATATAGACAGAAAGAGACAGAATGGATGAGAAAAAGAAAGAGGGAAAGATAGAAAGATTAAGAGAAAAAGAGAAACAAATAGTTATTACAACATGCAATTGTTTATTACAGCACAACACACAACACACACCACACACACCAGCACACAAGACAAGACACAAGACACAAGACTAGACACAAGACACAAGACACAACACACACACCAGCACACACACACCAGCACACAAGACAAGACACAAGACACAAGACACAACACAAGACACAAGACAAGACACAAGACACAAGACAAGACACGAGACTTAAGAATATGAGACAGTAATCATAATACAAAGCGTTGCCGAAGTAGGCGTCGTTGTAAGGGCAAAAAAGAAAAAGAAAAACAAGAGTAAGAAAAATTAGCCAACAACAAGAAAGACTGGAAGAGGAAAATGGGAACCGCTGTGAAGAAAAAACGAAAACAAAGAATTAGAAAACTTAACGAGAAGCGTGAAGAAAAATAATGGGGAATAGATCCGTTGAAAAAAAAAAAAAAAAAAAAAATCAAATAAGTACGAAAAATAAATTTGAAGAGAAAGGCATAAATTTTTCTTTCAAACGGAAAAAAGTATGAAAAAATAACCAAAACAATAGAAGAAATAAATAACAAGGATAGGGACCGTTGTAAAAGCCACATCGAAAAAAATAAACAAGTATGAAAATTTGCCAGTGGAGTAAAATAAAGAAAGGGGGGCGAGGAATGTGTGTAAGACGGGGGAAAGGGGGGGGGGGGGGAGGAAGGGCCATAAAAAAAAATCCCACTGAGCACACATCACATCAGGGCGGATCGGCACTCCACTAACCCTTTGAGTGCGGGTTTCCTACAGTCAGACATCAACAAGCTACTGGAATGGACCAAAAAGTGGCTGCTACAATCCAATGAAGAAAAATGTAAAGTCCTGCAGCTTGGGAGGGGATATCCAGCACACCAATACCACATGGGAATCACTCCACTATCCACCACAGAGGCAGAGAAAGACCTGGGACTATATTTTTTTTACCAGGCTACCATGGAAGGCCAAATCCGTGCCAATCGCAGCGGTCGGGCTAAAAGAGACGGAGGAGGTGATGGCGGTGGTGGCAACAGTGGCGACGGCGTACCATACAGGTGGGTCGTTGTCTCCGGCCCAGCACGCGGCTCCTCCCTTCGTCTGCAGTGTCAGGTGACGGGTGTACGGCCTCCCGGCACAGCCCCCGCCACCCGCCCATCCGCTGACCCGTACCGAGGCCACCCAACACTCGCCCCCCCCCCCCCCCCGCCCGACATAACCACCGAATTCCTGGCACCCTGGCACTGGCACCTTCCTCCACCGCTGACTGTTGCTTCTGTTGTTTATGTTTTACTGTCCTCCTCCTCCTCCTCCTCCTCATCATCATCATTATTATTATTATTCTCCTCCTTGTTCTTGTTATCCTCTTTTTCGTTTTGTTTCTTTTTTCCTTTTTCTTTCTTTTTCTTTTTTCTTCTTTTTCTTCTTTTTTCTTCTTCTTTTTCTTCTTCTTCTTCTTCTACTACTTTTTCTTGTTATCCTCTTTTTCCTTTTGTTTCTTTTTTCCTTTTTTCTTTATTTTTCTTTTCTTCTTCTTTTTCTTCTACTTTTTATTCTTTCTCGTCTTCATCCTTCTCGTCCTTTTGTCCTTATTCTCGTTTTCCTCCTTTTCCTCTTTCTCTATTTTTCTTATATTTCACCTCCTCCTCCTCCTCCTCCTCCTCCTCCTCTTCCATCTCCTCCTCTTGTAACTGCCCTTCACCACCACTAACACCTTCACCATGTCCACCACAACCATGTCACCATCCGCCACTAGAACAGTCACCACCACCACCACCGACATTTTCACCACCGTATAACCCCCAACCTTACCACTGTAGCCGCGTATACCACTGAGATCGCCACCACTTAAAAGAAAACTGATGGTGGAACGAGGTGGAAGTGGAGGAAGAGTGAAGGGACATCCGCGAGTTCTTCTTTAACAGGTCAACGAGAGATTATCTTAAATCCTGTAATCCATAACAAGGTAGATACAACTAGGTAGACAACTAGGTAGACGCAGGTATCAGCCATCGTCTCTATCATCGTCATCCATTTTCACTTACCACCACCATTATCATCACATCCCTATATCCTCCCACCCTCCTTTATCATCACTACCCCAGGCACCACCACCACCATCATCATCACCCCCCTCCCCTATATCATCACCACCATCATCATCACATCCACCCCCCTTTATCATCACCACCCTACCCACCACCATCATCATCATCACCCCCCTTCCCTATATCATCACCACCATCATCATCACCCCCCTTCCCTATATCATCACCACCATCATCATCACCCCCCACCCCTTTATCATCACCACCCTAACCACCACCACCATCATCATCACACACACCTTTAATCAACACCCCCCTAGCCATCATCACCACACGTCAGCGTACCCCAAGTCACAAACACGACTCAATACCAACAGTACATAAAAGTAACCATAGCGACCGGTTAGTTAACCATTAAGAAAATTCAATATTGTACAGGTTTCCTTGATACCACCACCACCACCACCACTAACAACAACAACAACAACAACACAATAACACCACCACCACCACCACTAACAACAACAACAACACTACCACAACAGTAACACGAACAACTCCACCACAACCCTGACTTTAAATGGGGAGAATGTTGGTATCGTTATTTTTATTTATTTTTTCATTTTTATAATCTCTCTCTCTCTCTCTCTCTCTCTCTCTCTCTCTCTCTCTCTCTCTCTCTCTCTCTCGTGAGAACCCAACCACCCTCGTCGGCTCATTACGAACTCGTTAAAAAATGCTTCACCTTACACTGCCTTCCATGTGTCTGCGTCTCTCTCTCTCTCTCTCTCTCTCTCTCTCTCTCTCTCTCTCTCTCTCTCTCTCTCTCTCTCTCTCTCTCTCTCTCTAGACACACACACACACACACACACACACACACACACACCGAATCTTTGCATCAAGGAGACAAGGGACAGCACGTGAGAACAAATTAATAAAAAACGAAGAAGGGAGAGAAAGAACAATAAGGGTGAGGATAAAAAAACGCGATGACCAGTAAAAGGAAACTCGAGAAGATGAAGACGAGAAAGAAGACGAGAATGAGAAAGAAGAAGAAGAGGAAGAAGAAGAAGAAGAAGAAGAAGGAGAATAAAAAGAAAAAGGTAAAGAAAAAGAAAAAAAAAGGAGGTTGATGAGCTGGCGATATCAAATGAAAAATAAAAGAAAGCGATAAAAGGAAACTAAAGGAATTAAAGGAAGGAAGTTACGATGCAGAATGACTTGAAGGACACTGATGATTTAATACACACACACACACACACACACACACACACACACACACACACACACACACACACGTGCTCGATGAAAGAAAAGGTTACTTATCCAAACACACAAAGGGGCTTGATAAACGAATGCATAACATCAAAACAAATCCCAGTTCTCGATAAAACAAACGCTGACTAATTAAAACAGCTACAAGCAATCGATAAAACCTGATAAAACGAATCAACTATTCAAAGAAAAAAAATCATTACTACTGCGCTTAAAACCACCAAAACAGTAAAACATAAAACACACAAGCACTCATGAAACGAATCACAGTAACAAAAATAAAACAAGCTGCCATCACTGTTAACTTTAAAACAACTCAAACAAACAAAAAAAAGCAATACTGGACGAAAAATAGGTATTATCCCCCAAAAAGAGGAAATTAGAGAAATGAGGTGTGTGGGAAGAGAGAGAGAGAGAGAGAGAGAGGGTCAGAGTGGGTTAACCATCTGTAAGTTCTTGACAAACAGGGTGTCACACGAGAAGAAGGAGGGTTATGTAGAGAGAGAGAGAGAGAGAGAGAGAGAGAGAGAGAGAGAGAGAGAGAGAGAGAGAGAGAGAGAGAGAGAGAGAGAGAGAGAGAGAGAGAGAGAGAGAGAGAGAGAGAGAGAGAGGGGGTGACAGAATGGAAGGGGAAGATGAGGACAAAGAAGAGAGAAGCGTATAGGGAGGAGGAGGAGGAGGAGGAGGAGGCAGCGGATAAAGAAAGGGAAGAAAAGAGGAGAGATGAAAGTCGTAAAGATGGAGACAAAGGTGATTACCGAGAGAGAGAGAGAGAGAGAGAGAGAGAGAGAGAGAGAGAGATGTAATGAAGTAGCGGGGAGGAAGAGAAAGGAAAGGAGAGAGTGAATGACACGAGGAACGAATAGCCTGGAGGAAACAATGCTCTCTCTCTCTCTCTCTCTCTCTCTCTTCCAGATAAAATAATATAACACTGAACATAATTAAAAGAATTCCATAATTAGAAAAGAAAATACAAGAACAAAGAAATAATTTGCGAACATACATAACGAAAGACTGAAGAGGGGAAAAGAAAAAGAAACAATAAATAAAGAAGGGGAGAGGAAGGGAAAGAAGAGGAGGAGAACATAGCAGGAGGGAGGGAGAAGAGAGAGGAGAGGAAAGGGAGAGGGGAAAGGGAAGGTACTACAAAGAGGAGGGAGAGAAGATTGAAGATGGGGAAGGGAGGGAAGAGGGAGGAAAAGAGGGGAGAGGAGAAAACAGAAAGTGGAGGGAGGAAAGAGATGAAAAGAGAAGCAAGAAGAGAATGAAGAGGAAGGGAGCGAGAGAGGAGACAGGAGAGGAAAAAAGGGGGAAGAGGAAAAGGATGAAAAGAGGAGAGAGAAGAGGAAGAGGAGGTGGGAAAGAGAGGGAGAGGGGAAACAAGATCAGGGAGGGGGGGAAGGGGGGAGGGGCACAGAAAGGAGAGGTCTGGGAGGGTTTTTGAAGGTCAGGGAGAGGGTCACGCAGAGAGAGAGAGAGAGAGAGAGAGAGAGAGAGAGAGAGAGAGAGAGAGAGAGAGAGAGAGAGAGAGAGAGAGAGAGAGAGAGAGAGAGAGAGAGAGAGAGAGAGAGAGAGAGAGAGAGAGAGAGAGAGAGAGAGATTGTGTGTGTGTGTGTGTGTGTGTGTGTGTGTGTGTGTGTGTGTGTGTGTGTGTGTGTGTGTGAGCGGAGCCTTGTTTTCCTCGACCGCCCCACAGTGATAAGAGTGAGGAGGAGGAGGAGGAGGAGGAGGAGGAGGAGGAGGAGGAGGAAGAGGAGAAGAAAGTGCTTGAGGTGGATGTTATATATCCTCTCTCCCTCTTCCCTTCCTTTTCCTCCCTCCCTCCCACCTGTTGCCTCTCTCTCTCTCTCTCTCTCTCCTCAAACACAATCAACATGTTTTTCCCTTAAACTGCCCAAGGCGCCTTCATCCCCCCCCTTCCCTCCCCCGCACAGTGTCCACCTGGGGTCAGAGGTCACGGAGGAGATGGGGGGGGCGAGGGGGAGACGGGAAGTGCCCAAACACCTGTCGCCGGGCAGTGACCAATGGGGAGGCAGGAAGGAGAGGGAGGACGGCTGCCATTGGTCCGTCATCACAGGTAAGGAGAACCAATTAGAGGGAAGGATTAAGCGGGGACGTGATTGAGAGAGAGAGAGAGAGAGAGAGAGAGAGAGAGAGAGAGAGAGAGAGAGAGAGAGAGAGAGAGAGAGAGAGAGAGAGAGAGAGAGAGAGAGAGAGAGAGAGAGAGAGAGAGCATGACTCTCCAAATAAAATAATATAACACTGAACATAATTAAAAAAATCGCATAATTAGTTACTCGTAAGAACAAAATACAAGAACAAAGAAATAGTATGGGAATATACATAATGAAAGACTGGAGAGGGGAAAAGATATGTGACCCCAGGAAAAAAAGAAGAGAAAAATAAAGAGACAGACGACTAAAGAGAATTGGGCCCCGATGCAAATGTTAGGAAACTTTAGCTAGGAGAGCGCGTCAGCGCGTCAGCGTCAGCACTCTCACTGGTGTTTTCTCTCGGCAGGTGTGTGGATGCAATGTACCTGAATGATGTTAATTAGTGAACTAATTCTTACCAAGTAGAATTAATCAATCAATCAATCAGACAAGGAAAATATAATAAAAAATAAAAATTGGAAGTAAGAAAGAAAAGGGAAATGGACGCTGCGGCGCAAGCCGTGGCGAGTATTCCTGTGGATGCGTGTGCGCGTCCCCGAGGCCCGTCGGTCTTCCATCCCTGAACCGATAAACGCGGTGACCGGCGCCTTCACGGTATTTATGATTAATTTTATAATCCAGTCTGGTAGTTTTAAGAAGCGTTTCCTTGCATCCTCGCCTCGGCGGGGGTGTGGAGCGCCAGCGAGCCCAAGGTCTCCCTGGCGAGCATGGCAGGACTGGAGGGCTCCAGGCAGGGCGCCTTGGCGTCCCCCGGGGCCCCGACGGAGGTGCCGGAGATCTTCCGGCTACAAACCCGGGCAGGTGGGGCTCGTTAGCCATGGTAGGCAATTCACCTAGGAGAGCAAACTCTATACAAACCCGGGCAGGTGGAGGTCGTTAGCCGTGGTAGGCAATTCACCTAGGAGAGCAAACTCTATACAAACCCGGGCAGGTGGAGGTCGTTAGCCGTGGTAGGCAATTCACCTAGGAGAGCAAACTCCGAACAATAAACCCGGGCAGGTGGAGCTCGTTAGCCGTGGTAGGCAATTCACCTAGGAGAGCAAACTCTATACAAACCCGGGCAGGTGGAGGTCGTTAGCCGTGGTAGGCAATTCACCTAGGAGAGCAAACTCCGAACAATAAACCCGGGCAGGTGGAGCTCGTTAGCCGTGGTAGGCAATTCACCTAGGAGAGCAAACTCTATACAAACCCGGGCAGGTGGAGCTCGTTAGCCGTGGTAGGCAATTCACCTAGGAGAGCAAACTCTATACAAACCCGGGCAGGTGGAGGTCGTTAGCCGTGGTAGGCAATTCACCTAGGAGAGCAAACTCTATACAAACCCGGGCAGGTGGAGGTCGTTAGCCGTGGTAGGCAATTCACCTAGGAGAGCAAACTCTATACAAACCCGGGCAGGTGGAGCTCGTTAGCCGTGGTAGGCAATTCACCTAGGAGAGCAAACTCTATACAAACCCGGGCAGGTGGAGCTCGTTAGCCGTGGTAGGCAATTCACCTAGGAGAGCAAACTCTAAACAAACCCGGGCAGGTGGAGCTCGTTAGCCGTGGGAGGCAATTCACCTAGGAGAGCAAACTCCGAACAACAAACCCGGGCAGGTGGTGCTCGTTAGCCGTGGTAGGCAATTCACCTAGGAGAGCAAACTCCTATCAATAAACCCGGGCAGGTGGAGCTCGTTAGCCGTGGTAGGCAATTCACCTAGGAGAGCAAACTCTATACAAACCCGGGCAGGTGGAGCTCGTTAGCCGTGGTAGGCAATTCACCTAGGAGAGCAAACTCCGAACAATAAACCCGGGCAGGTGGAGCTCGTTAGCCGTGGTAGGCAATTCACCTAGGAGAGCAAACTCCGAACAATAAACCCGGGCAGGTGGAGCTCGTTAGCCGTGGTAGGCAATTCACCTAGGAGAGCAAACTCCGAACAATAAACCCGGGCAGGTGGAGCTCGTTAGCCGTGGGAGGCAATTCACCTAGGAGAGCAAACTCCGAACAACAAACCCGTGCAGGAGGAGCTCGTGAGCCATGGTAGGCAATTCACCTAGAGAGCAAACTCCGAACAATAAACCCGGGCAGGTGGAGCTCGTTAGCCGTGGTAGGCAATTCACCTAGGAGAGCAAACTCTATACAAACCCGGGCAGGTGGAGCTCGTTAGCCGTGGTAGGCAATTCACCTAGGAGAGCAAACTCCGAACAATAAACCCGGGCAGGTGGAGCTCGTTAGCCGTGGTAGGCAATTCACCTAGGAGAGCAAACTCTATACAAACCCGGGCAGGTGGAGCTCGTTAGCCGTGGTAGGCAATTCACCTAGGAGAGCAAACTCCGAACAATAAACCCGGGCAGGTGGAGCTCGTTAGCCGTGGGAGGCAATTCACCTAGGAGAGCAAACTCTAAACAAACCCGGGCAGGTGGAGCTCGTTAGCCGTGGTAGGCAATTCACCTAGGAGAGCAAACTCCGAAAAATAAACCCGGGCAGGTGGAGCTCGTTAGCCGTGGTAGGCAATTCACCTAGGAGAGCAAACTCTAAACAAACCCGGGCAGGTGGAGCTCGTTAGCCGTGGTAGGCAATTCACCTAGGAGAGCAAACTCCGAGCAATAAACCCGGGCAGGTGGAGCTCGTTAGCCGTGGTAGGCAATTCACCTAGGAGAGCAAACTCCGAACAATAAACCCGGGCAGGTGGAGCTCGTTAGCCGTGGTAGGCGATCTGCCTAGGAGAGCAAACTCCGAACAATAAACCCGGGCAGGTGGAGCTCGTTAGCCGTGGTAGGCGATCTGCCTAGGAGAGCAAACTCCGAAAAATAAACCCGGGCTTGTGGTGCTCGTTAGATGTCGTAGACAATCCACGTGATGGGAACACCAAAGAAAAGGAAAATAAAGAAGAACATCAGAAAAAGGAAAATAAAGAAACGAAACATCAAGAAAAGAAAACGCAAACACTGATCATCCACCTTTCGGCCCTGACTAACATCAACAAAATTATGGGTGAGTCTCTTCTGGGGAGAAAGCGGCTCACCCAGACCAAAGAACATCAACAAAAGGATGAAAGAGAAAAGAACATCTAGAAACTATGGAAAAGAAAAAAGAACAAAAAAAACATCGGAAAAGAAAAGTAACAGCAATAAAAGAACATCAAGAAAAGAAAAATACAAAGAAACATCATCCACCTTTCGGCCCTAAGTAACATCACCAAAATTATGGGTGGGTCTCTTCTGGGGAGAAAGCGGCTCACCCAGACCAAAGAACATCAACAAAAGGATGATATGAATAAATGAACATAAAAAAGAACATAAAGAAAACACATCAAGGAAAGAAAAATACAAAGAAACATCATCCACCTTTCGGCCCCAATCAACATCGCCAAAATTATGGGTGGGTCTCTTCTGGGAGGAAAGAGGCTCATTCAGACCAAAGAACATCAACAAAAGGATGATAGGAATAAAAACATAAAGAAAAGAAATAAGAAGAAAAAGAACAAAGAAACATCGAAAAAGAAAAACAGCCGCAATAAAAAGAGAAAGAAAAAACATCAAGGAAAGAAAAATATAACAAACATCATCCACCTTTCGGCCCTGACTAACATCACCAAAATTATGGGTGGGTCTCTTCTGGGAGGAAAGCGGCTCACCCAGACCAACGAACATCAACAAAAGGATGATAGGAAGAAAAGAACACCAGAAATAACATCAAAAAAGAAAACCAACAGCAAGAAAACACAAAGGAAAAGTAAAAGAAAGAAAAAGAAAGAAAAGAAAAAGAAAAACACCAATAGAAAACAAAATAAAATAAAAGGAAAACGAAAAGAAAAAGAAAAGAAAGAAAAGAAAAAGAAAAACATCAATAGAAAATAAAATAAAGAAAAGGAAAGAGAAAAGAAAAAGAAAAACACCAAAATAAAATAAAATACAAAATAAATAAATAAATAAATAAATACAGAATATCCTAGTAAAATTAACTAACTAACTAACTTGCTAACTATACTTAACTAACTATCAGACTACCTATTGAACTACCTACCTACCTAACGGCAATATAGCTGTTTGACTACCTATTAACTAATTAACTAACCAATCATTTAACGATCTAACATGGATAGTAAGGTAAGGTGGAGTTAGCCTTACAGGAGCTGCCTTGTATAGACCAACCGGTGTGTGTGTGTGTGTGTGTGTGTGTGCAGGCTCATGACGAGTCTAATAATCTCTACAAAACCCCTACACACACACACACACACACACACACACACACACACACACACACACGCAACGTTGCCAGATTGTCCTTCTCAGAGCCTCTTATTAACCAGTTTCTGATCTTTAAGTATTACCAAAACACATCAGTCATTAACCACTTTAAGGATATATACAAATTAATCAAGTTATCTGGGTGGAGAAGGCAGTTTTTGGGTCGGAAATCGGTAAAGGTGAGAGGCTGAGCGGGAGGATCTGGCACCCCTGCGCACACGAATCCAGTTCCGCTCGGCCTCTATGGCAAAGTGAAGACCGGAACCGAGAGAAATTGAG
>NC_066549.1:7630994-7715994 GCF_024679095.1 Eriocheir sinensis | reverse complement strand
TATAACGCTTTCCTTTTTGTCCACGCCATCTTCCTCTGCATCTTAACTAGCAAATACTCCTCCTCCTCTTTCTCCACCCCCTCCTCCTCCTCCTCCTCTTCTTCTCAAGCGACCATTCTGTAACCTAAATGTCATTCCAATCTCACCACCGCAACCACCACCACCATCACCACCACCCTGACCATCACCACCACCCTGACCATCACCACCACCGCCATTCCTCTCTCTCTCCATCGCCTTCTTCGTCTTCAGGACATTCTCAGCACACAAACCCAGATCTGTCTTTCACCCATTTCATTTTATCTATTCTGTCTGTTTTCCGCTCTCTCCCCATCAGTGTCTGTCTGTCTATGGCCTAGTCAGTGTTTCTAGGTCGGTCTTTGTCTGTCTTTCTGTGTGTTTGTCGGTCTATCTGTCTGTCCCAATCTGTCTATTTGCCTATGTCTTTATCTGTCTGTCTGTATGCCTGTTAGCTTGCCTCCGTTTCCTTCTAGTTGTTTGTATTTGCTTGGCTGTCATTCTCTCTGTGTTCGCCTGTATGTCTGTATATCCACCTGTTTTTGCCTGCCCTTTTATCTGTCTGTCTGTACTTGCCTGTCGATCTGTCTGTCTGTTAGCTTGCCTCTGTTTCCTTATATTTGTCTGTGTTTGCTAGGCTGTCTTTCTCTCTCTGTGTTCGCCTGTATGTCTGTATATCTACCTGTTTTTGCCTGCCCTTCTATCCATCTGTCTGTGCTTGCCTCCCGAAATTGACCTCTCTTTCGGCCACCTCTTTTGATTCTTTTTTGTAGGAGCAGCGAGTAGCGGGCTTTTTTTTATTATTGTTTCCTTTTTTGTGCCTGAGCTGTCTCCTTTATTGTAAAAAAAAAAAAAAAAAAAAAGCGTGTATCTGTCATTCTCTCTCTCTCCTTTATTTTCTACTTCTCAACCCTCTCCCGACATAACACACTTCTTTCCGCCACCCTTGCCGTTCCTCTTTTCTTTATCTGGTCCACGACACACACCTCTCTATTCTTTTCAGTCCAGCATCTTAGCAGGTCCAAATCTACTTCGCCTACCAGGTCACGGATCACTCACACGACAAAACGCTCCTTTATCCACAAAACACATGGGGTCGCATTATGACATTTCGCCGCCCAAGAACACAAAATAGAATAGGCTTTCGTAGGAGTTGTGGGCATTTGCAGGAGTAGTTTTATGACCCTGGTGGTAGTCTGACCCTTCTTCTGTACCGTGAACCTAAATAAACACTCATTAGAACCCGACTGACCCCTCTTTGACCTTTAGAAATAGGGATGTGAGAAGCGAAAGTGTTTTACAATATACCGACTATGGACTCCTCCTTCGCCCCGCCATCACACTTTCCTTTATTGAATGAGAAAGTTTAGTATCGTCACTCGTTTCTATCTCCTCTCCGTCTGTAAAACCCAAATGGTGTCCTCAATCTCCTTCGTGTTAAAATATCGCCTCTTTATTCCATGGTTTCTCATCTGCCTTCTAATCCACAACCATTACAGCGACAAGAAGCTCTCACATTCCACTCCTAATCTCCTCCTTCTTCTCCTGTTCTTCTGTTTCGTCTCTTATCCCTAGAAAAAGAACTCCTCACAACCAACGCCTTTTTTCGTCTCATCCCTAGAAAAAGAACTCCTCACAGCAAACGCCTCCTAATCTCCTCCTTCTTCTCCTGTTCTTCTGTTTCGTCTCTTATCCCTAGAAAAATAACTCCTCACAACCAACGCCTTGTTTCGTCTCATCCCTAGAAAAAGAACTCCTCACAGCAAACGCCTCCTTATCTCCTCCTTCTTCTCCTGTTCTTCTGTTTCGTCTTTTATCACTAGAAAAATAACTCCACACAACCAACGCCTCCTAATCTCCTCCTCCTTCTTCTGTTCTTCTTCTTCGTCTCTTATCCCAGAACAAGAACTCCACACAACTAACACCTAACCTTCTCCTCCTTTCTTTCTTCCTCATCCATCCCTTCCACAACACAAAAGAACTTATCACAACCAACGCCTCCTAACCTCCTCCTCCTTTCTTTCTTCCTCATCCATCCCTTCCACAACACAAAAGAACTTATCACAACCAACGCCTCCCTGACCTCTTCCTCCTCCTCCTCGTCATCACTCCATTATTCCCCATCTTCCTCCCTCTCCCCCTCCCCCCAAATCCAGTACGAGGAATGGGGGGAGGGGAGGGGGAGGGGAATGGCTTAGTATTAATGTAGCGGCGCACGTAAGCAGTGACGTGAGGTGACGTCATCCAAGGGGGCCGGCTGACACCTGTTATACCGGCGTGACCTTTACCTGTGTGAGTGTGAGTGTGTGTGTGTGTGTGTGTGTGTGTGTGTGTGTGTGTGTGTGTGTGTGTGTGTGTGCTAATAGTGGATGAAAGCGGCGGTTGTTTGTGCATGTTGCTCTCTTTCCACGTCGTGTGTTTGGAAAAGTTGAGCAAACACCGACTCGGATTGACGGAGAAGATTTGGTTAGCTTCTCTCTGCATGGTGTGTGTGTGTGTGTGTGTGTGTGTGTGTGTGTGTGTGTGTATATATATAGATGAATGTATGTATGTATGTATGTATGTATGAATGTATGATTGAATGTATGAATGAATGTATCTATGTATGTATGAATGTACCAATGCGTGAATGTATGTATATATGAATGTAAGTACAAGAAATTTAAATGTGGAGAGATTGATAGACAGATAAACAGATACATAAATAGATAAAAAAATAGTGTGTCACAGAATAACTACACAGGCAACGAACACCATGGGCAGTTTTAAGAGCCTAGTAATAGTTTGACAAGGCGCCTGCACCATGAATGTAGGAAAACACACCCACGAGAACCCGACTAATATCCAGCGTGGCTTTTATAAATTACTGTTGTGAGAAGCGGGGGCGTCTGAGCCTCTGTACCCCACGACACCACAGGGTAAAACGTTTCTCTGCCTGGCCTTGCTGCTTGTCGCTTAGAACACTTAAAGCATGATGGTCTGTCTATTTATGGAACGCTTAGAAGGCATAGTCAGAGGGATTAAGAAAGGGTCTAAGGAATATGAATCTCACTCTCTCTCTCTCTCTCTCTCTCTCTCTCTCTCTCTCTCTCTCTCTCTCTCTCTCTTGACTTTTTCTTCACTCCTATTATGCCATTTCCTCTTTAATTCCTTCCACTTTCAGCTCTCTCCCTTCCTTCCTTTCTTCCTTCCTCTTTTTCTTCAGTTTCCTCTCCCTCCTCCCTCCGTCTCCCTCCTTCCTTATCTACGCACTCATCTCCCTCTCCCTCACCCCCTTCCTCCTTTTTCATCTTATCTCCCTTTCCGCTCTCTCCGGTGATGAGAAAAGTAACAACAACAACAGCAACAGTAGTAGTAGTAGTAGTAGTAGTAGTAGTAGTAGAGGACATTCGGTGTTTGCTGTTGTTACTATTGTTGATGATAAGTTATGAGGCAGTGAATGATGTGGCAACAATGCTTATACATATACTATAGAAAAATGCTTGTTGATGTTGTTGTTGTCACCACCATTACTGCTGCTGCTCCTGACGTCATTACAACCTTTACTCTTTAACGAGGTTTGATGTTGTTGATGTTGTTGTTCTCGTTGTTGTCACCACTACTATTACTACCACCACCACTACTACTACTACTACTACCACTATTACCACTACTACTCCTAAAACTATTCCTGTCGTGATTACACACTTATCCGTCTTAACGAGGTGGTGGGTTGGGCTAGGGGTAAGGCAGCTGGTTATTAATAAGTCAATAATGGCGGCATTAAACCCAACAACAAAAAAAACATAGCGAAAAAGAAAAAAAACTACTTACTATACATAACATCCACGCGCGTTTAAAGAAGCCTCCCTCTCACTTTTTCTCTCTTTTCACCATTTTTATTCGTTTTCGCTTCCTCCTCATCGTTCCCCTTCCTCCTCCTCTCCCCTCCCCTTCCTCCTCCTCTTCCTCCTCCCCTTCCCCCCTTTCGAACGTGCGTCATTCCTCGTCCCTCCTTCACTTCTTCCCTCCCACACGGCGCCGCAAATATCCCGTTTTTTAAAGGTACGCTGGAAACTGACAGGTGGCTCGCCCGGTAGATGAAAATAATTGACAGGGGAAGGTGAGGAGAGAACGAAGCCGGCATTACCTACACGTGGCTACACCAATATATAGACTGGCCGGTTGGTATAAATAGTTAGGGCTGTTTTAAGAAGGAGGCAGATGGACCTGGATAGAAGAAAGAAGGCCAAAGGAAACAGAGACAGATACCGAGAAACAGATACGTGGCTACACCAATATATAGACTGGCCGGTTGGTATAAATAGTTAGGGCTGTTTTAAGAAGGAGGCAGATGGACCTGGATAGAAGAAAGAAGGCCAAAGGAAACAGAGACAGATACAGAGAAACAGATACGTGGCTACACCAATATATATAGGAAACAGAGACAGATACAGAGAGACAGAGATGTGGCTACACAAATATATATACTGGCTGGTGGTATAAATAGTTAGGGCTGTTTTAAGAAGGAGGCAGATGGACCTGGATGGAGGAGGCAGATGGACCTGATAGAGAAGAGAAGGCCAAAAAAAAGAGACAGGGAGACAAGAAACAGACACGATACACTACACCAATATATAGACTGGCTGGCTGGTATAAATAGTTAATGGACCTGGATAGAAGAAAGAAGGCCAAAGGAAACAGAGACAGATACACAAACAGATACGTGGCCACACCAATATATAGACTGACCGGTGTGTGTGTAAGTAGGTTGGTCTGTTTTAAGGAAGATGTACCCGGATAGTAAAAAGCAGGACATAGTGACAGACAGACAGAAACAGACAGGAACATAGACAGACAGACACACAGAAACGAAGAGGAATACAGGCACACACTTACAGAACGACAGAAACACAGAGAAATTGATAGACAGACAGGGAGACAAACACATATATACAGAGAAACAGACACACACACACACACACACACACACACACACACACACACACACAGACAAATACACACAGGCAAATGCACAAACACACACACACACACACACACACGTACATACAAAGACAGAAACATACAGACAGACACCCACAGATGATAGGAAGATATGTAGATATATTCATGAGTGAGTAAAAATATCTGAACATTGATATAGTTCAC
Organism: Eriocheir sinensis; assembly: GCF_024679095.1. Taxonomy (NCBI): domain Eukaryota; kingdom Metazoa; phylum Arthropoda; class Malacostraca; order Decapoda; family Varunidae; genus Eriocheir; species Eriocheir sinensis. The sequence continues at coordinate 7,710,828 of NC_066549.1, read as the reverse complement.
AAATATCCAAAGTAACGAAAAAAATATAAATTGAATAAGGAAGTGAGAAGAAGAAAAAAAAGCTAAGTTAGATGTGCAGCGAAAAAAAAAAAAAAAGCGAGGGGAGACAAGAGAAAAAAGAAAAAAAAGCTAAGTTAGATGTGCAGCGAAAAAAAAAAAAAAAAAAAAAAAGAGGGGAGACGAGAAAAAAGAAAAAAAGCTAAGTTAGATGTGCAGCGAAAAAAAAAAAAAAAAGCGAGGCATAAATAACAACAAAAAAAAAAAAAAAAAAAAAAAACTTTCGTCAATAGATAATTTAGAGTAACGGGAAAAAGAAATCTGCTTCGTTAAAACGCCTCATTCCTAGAAAAATGTTGCCTCTTATTATAGCTCAGTAAGATGATGATGATGATGAAATACAAGAAGAAGAAGAAGAAGAAAGAAAGAAAGAAAAGGAAAAAAAGAGAATAATGCAAAGGAAAAATAAAAAAGGAGGAGGAAGAGAAGAAAAGGAAGAAAATGAAGAAAAGGAAAAAGAAAATAGATGTAAACAAGGAAAAATAAAGAGGAGAAGGAGAAAAGAAGAAGAAGAAGAAGAAAAGGAAAAAAGAAAGAGATGTAAAGGAAATATAAAAAGGAGGAGGAGAAGAAGAAGAAGAAGAAGAAGAAGAAGAAGAAGAAGAAGAAGAAGAAAATGAAGAAGGAAAAAGAAAAGGAAAAAAGAAAATAGATGTACAGAAATAGAAAAAAAAGGAGAGAAGAAAAAGACGAAGACGAAGACGAAGAAGAAGAAAAAGAAGAAGAAGAAGCCGACAAAGCACCTGACACACATAGCTACTAACCGATCCCAGTGATGAAAAAGAAACACATAGATAGAAATAAAAATAAATAAAAAAACAGTCCTAATCATCAGTGTTAAAACAATGGTACTCAAATTTAGCATACATAATCTAGAGCCACCAAAACACCCGACCAACAACATAAAAGGAATCTCTGTAATACTTTAAAGCCTAAAAAATACATAGTGCAAAAGAAACTCCTGTCATTTGAGCCCCCGCAGCGAGCTAAATATATACCAACGGATTGGCTGCCATTCCGCTGTAATTGACCGACAGACTAACTAACTTCCAAACAACGCCCGTAAATAGATAATGGACCGCCTCACCGACACAATCAGCTCCGTAGGTCATTCGCTAAGCCTTCACTACACCCACTCCCTCGGCGGTGAAGCGAACGAGGGCGGGGAGAAGATAGTGAAGCGTGGCGACACACCTCCGTGGATTTACACAAACACTGGACGCTGGGGATGTGGGCTGGGCGGTGGTGGTGGTGATGGAGTGGTCGTGGTAGTGGTGGTGATGGTAGTGGTGGTGGTGGTAGTGGTGGTGGTGGTGGTGGTGAAGTTGGTGTTAACAATCGTACCTACTTGATGTGGTGAGATCATGTTTGGTCTCCTTATCTGGGTAACACTATCTATCAACCCTCCAATCATCATCATCATCATCATCATCACAACAACAACAACAACAACAATAATAATAATAATAATGGCTATTCTGATAATGAATGTTGGGTTCCCCGTGAGAACCACGATTTCCGCTGGCGTGGTTCTCATTTGTTTCGTGTTATTGCTGATGATGATGATGGTGAGTAATGCCGTCTTCCTTTGGTGAAATCTACCGTGGCTTTGAAAGATCGTGGACACGTCAGAAAAGCACGAGAGAACCACGCCAGCGGAAATCGTGGTTTGACTGAAGATCCACGGAAAATTTGCCCAGTGTAATAGTCCCTTAATACCACCATCTTCATCACCACCACGACCACCACCACCACCAACACGAGCAAGAGCCAAGACCACAACCGGATAGACCCTTGAACACGCCCATAAACAACGACATAAACAACCTAGAGTGGAGGAGGCCATAGGACGCCCCCAGAGTTCGTAAGTTGAACAAGTCGACAGATCCAGAGGTGAAGTACTAAGGATGGGAAGAGGAAGAAGATGGGAAGAGGAAGAAGAGGAGGAGGAGGAGGAGGAGGAGGAAAAAAAAGTAGAACAAAAAGAAGAGAAAACGGAGAAGAAAAAGAACAAGAAAAAAAGAGGAGGAGGAGAAGAAGACGAAGAAGATGAAGAATAGGAAGAGGAGGAGAGGAGAAGAAGAAGGAGTAGGAGGAGGAGAAGGATGGAGACTTGCACGAAGAAAAACCCGGATTTGGCATTTAAAGGTGGGCGAAGTAACGCGACCCCTTTTGACTGACTGATTGATATGTAATTAAAGTTTGCTCTCTCTCTCTCTCTCTCTCTCTCTCTCTCTCTCTCTCTCTCTCTCTCTTTCTTTCTTTCATTCTTTCTTTCTTTCTTTCTTTCTTTATTATCTTATCTTATCTTATCTTATCTTAACTTAACTTAACTTAACTTAACTTAACCTCTCTCTCTCTCTCTCTCTCTCTCTCTCTCTCTCTCTCTCTCTCTCTCTCTCTCTCTCTCTCTCTCTCTCTCTCTCTCTCTCTCTCTCTCTCTCTCTCTAACACCCCCCGTCGCTCGCCCTACTTTGCCGCATAATCCCCATCGCTGCTTCCTCTTTACCTTACGTGTGTGTTCTTCCTCCTTCCTTCTCCTCCACCCCTCTCCTCCGCTTCCTCGTGGCGTGTTGGAGCACGTGCACGCCCTCCGCCGCCGCTGCCGTCACCACCCCCACGCTTAACTTTCCTTCCTGCGCCCCACGCCGCCTGCCTGCCCGCCCCCTAACCAGCCTTGTCCTGCCTCCCCTTCCCGTCTCCCCGGCACACCGCCAACAGTAACACCACCACCTCCCCGCCTCTCACCCTCCCTGCCGACTCCCTGACCCTCGTTGACGCCCACCTGATTTGCTGGTGCCGTGTGTGTGTGTGTGTGTGTGTGTGTGTGTGTGTGTGTGTGTGTGTGTGTGTGTGTGTGCTAAAACGTCTCAACACACAGGTGGTTGAGCAGTGAGGAATAAAACAAACATCACAACCTACAACAACAATAGCTACTACTAATACTATTACTACTACTGCTGCTGCTGGCCTTACTGCTGCCGCTACTACTATTACTACGATTACTACTACTACTACTACTACAACTAAACTACTACTACAACTAAACTACTACTACTACTACTTCACTACTACCATGCACATTAGTACTATGGTGGCAAGGCTTAGAACAAAAAAAGGAAGCAACACAACACAACAATAATGACAACAACAGCAACACTTCCCGTAGCGTGGCTGATCATGTGTGGCTGAAACTCCCTATGTTTGTACGGCTTCCTGCCCCCCCCCGCCACTCGACACACACACACACACACACACACACACATTGCCGCGTGCACGTGTGTGTGTGTGTGTGTGTGTGTGTGTGTGTGTGTGTGTAATCCTTTCTATTACGGGTTTGCATGAACACATGCGTATTACTAAAAATAGTAATGGTCGTAACATTATCAATAAAAGTGTCAGTAATAATAATTTATAAAATGAATTAGTAATAATAGTAATAAATTTATACTTACATATAAAAAAAACTAATACTAATGCAAATATTAAAGTATATAACAACTATAATAATAATAATAATAATAACAATAATAATAATAATAATAATAATAATAATAATAATAATAATAATCATAAAAATAATACTTATAATAATAATAATAATAATAATAATAATAATAATAATAATAATAATAATAATAATAATAATTATAATAATAATAATCATGTAAGGCCATTTTCGACAAGTAGGGTGAAGGACACCCATGTTTCCTTCCTCCTCCAACACCCATTAATATAACAATGATAATAATAATAGTAATAGTAACAATAACAATAATAATAATAATAATAATAATAATAATAATAATAATAATAATAATAATAATGATGATGATGATGATGATGATGATGATAATAATAATAATAAAAAGAAGAAAAAGAAGAAGAGGAGGAGAAAGAAGAAGAACAAGAAGAAACAAGTGTTAATCGCTAGATCGGCGTCGCACGACCCTCCAACACCCCCCCAACAATTAATATTATGCAACTAGGGGTCTAAAATGGAAAATGCTGAGAAGTAAAGATGGCGCCACTATAAACACTTGCCTTCGCCACAACGGGCTGGGGCCGACCATCAGGCATTACTATGAAGGCCTACCGGTAACACAGGCCAAGACGTGTAATAATAATAATAAAAAAAAACCTGACTGTTTATAATGCCATGTTGTAGGGTTCATCAGGGCTAACAAATGTTATTATACAATGTCATGTCTACAATGCATGGGTAAGCCAGGAAAACAACTTGAAGAGAACAGTAACACCAATAACAACAAGAAGACGGACATGATTAGAAATGATTAGTAAACAGTAAAAATGATACCATGAAATGACAAAATTATAATAATATTTTACAAGTCTCTCTCTCTCTCTCTCTCTCCTGCACGGCTCTGGTCCTGCCGGCGTGACCTTCAAAACTTTGCCTCACAACTGAAGGGGAACGCGTGGCGCCACTACGATGAGGCAGGTCAGAAGGGACGCGTGGCTTATCATCCTCCTCCTTTTCTTCTTCTTCTCCTCTTCTCCTCCTCCTCCTCCTACTCCCTTTCTTCTTCTTCTTCTTCTTCTTCTTCTCCTCCTTCTCCTCTTCCTATTCTTCATATTCTTCGTCTTTTTCGCCTCCTCTTTTTTTTCTTGCTCTTTTTCTTTTTCTTCTCCGTTTTTTCTTCTTTTTGTTCTACTTCTTTTTCCTCCTCCTCCTCCTCCTCCTCTTCTTCCTCCTCCTCCTTCTCTTCTTCTTCTTCCTCTTCCAGTTACTTTTCCTCCTCCTCCTCCTCCTCCTCCTCCTCCTCTTCTTCCTCCTCCTCCTTCTCTTCTTCTTCTTCCTCTTCCAGTTACTTTTCCTCCTCCTCCTCCTTTCCGCCTCATCTTCCTTATCTCGTATTATTTAGCGCCTGTCTCCGCCTTGCGAGGAGAGGGATTATGTTTTTGTCGTTGTCTATCTGTTTGCTGTCTGTCTGTCTGTCTACGTTTTCAAAATATCTTAAAAGCCACGTGACAGTCGCCGGATACACGTGAGAGCATCTTTAGGAGACTTTCTGAAGCAGATTAACTTTTAGAAACACCGAGATACATAACTGCTTGAATGATGGGAATATGAAAGTTGGAAAGTTTCGTTTAGTCGGCGCAACATCTGTGGTCATATGCCGTACTGGGGAGATGAAAAAACGCACTAATGGTTTAGGATAGCGACATGGAAGTGCCTGTGCATCGCTGGCACCGAGAGAGTCTAACATGTGGCCTTGCCCAGACCGACCCTAAAGGCTTAGTGGATAGCCGGAAGGGCCTTGGGAGATTATGGGTCGCATTATGAGACATTTCACCGCCCAAGAACACATAATTGACAAGGCTTTCGTAGTTGTGGGCATTTCCAGGAGTAGTTTTATGACCCTGGTTGTAATTAGACCCTTCCTCTGTACTGTGAACCTAAAGAAACACTCATTAGAACCCGACTGACCCCCTCTTTGACCTTTAGAAATAGCTGATGTGAGAAGCGAGTGTCTTCTAATACCAACCTATGAAGCCCAAACCACGAGAAAGTGTAAGTAAAGTTGGGGGCACACACTGTTACTCAGGCGAGGCCGCGCAGTGGACTTGGACCGATCGTATCATCTACAGAACTGATACCCAAAGTGACAGTAGCAACCCAGGAATCGTAGGATGTCAGAGGAGACAGAGGACCAGGTGGAGTGATGAAATCAGAGCATTTGCTGAAGCAAGATGGTATTCCCAAATAAAGATATTAGCCATCTTTGAAAAACACGACCCAGTCACGTAGCATGACGGATGGCTTGATGTTCTGTCTTTCAGACCTTTTTCCACGCGTTCCCTACGTCAGTGGAAGAATCTGAAATGGTCGGCACACTCATCTCACTTCTTCCCGTGTAATTCCATTCTAATTTCCAGATAACATAACAGGGGAATTAATAATACTGATCTAAACCCCTCTGGCCACGCGGCCCTGACAGGGTGTCGCGGGCCGCCGTCGCCTGTGGCGAGCCGTGGTGCGCTGCTGCCCCGCGTCTCAGGGACACCAACACAGCCTCGCCTCAACCCTCATATTGAAGGCGGCGCGGCGCGTTGGGAAGCTTATCACAAGTATTTATCGAGAAAAAAAAATCTAATCCCACCTAACATCACCTCCTCTTACTGGTGTGCCCATGTAGCGGCACAGTTGCTCAGCGTCAGCTGATCAGTTTATTATATCTTACCAATCGAACACTCCTTGAACAACAACACAAAATTTGTTTCGATGTATCCACTACAGAGACACACTAATTTTCTTAACACTACGGGTGGTTGTAAATGGATTGGGGTGAAGCCTGTTGATATATTTTTTTGCTGAAAGTTTAAACTTTTCAAACAGTTTATTGCTAAAAGCTTAACCATTTAAAAAAAAGTAAACATCTTTAACTACACCCGCCTCACAATAGCGGGAAATACTGTTCATTTCTGGTATTGTCTTATTTATTTATTCTATGAAATATTTTCCGCGTAAATCATTTATAGTTTCTCGAATTTCTTTCCCCGTCCCCATCCCGAAATCTACCGATTTCCGCAAAAAAATAACGCACATTAGTATCAAGCACATCAAAACTCAACAGAAGAAAAGTTTCGTCCTCACAAAAGTGAAGAAAGATAAACACTCACATAACCGTGAGAAAGGTGTGCTCGCCGCCGCCTTGACCGCCATATTGAAAACTGTGCACTGGGAGGCGGATCACAAGTATTTATCGAAAATAATAAAATACTGAAATCAAACATGACATCACCTACTAACGGGGGGAGGGGGGGGGATATTGGGGCACCCCTGACCCATATTTTGCCGTTTCCGCTGGGAATGGTTATAAACAAGATGAATATAACGGCAAGATATCAGATAAATACCAAACATACATACTGTGCGGCTTTCAATATTTTACACGTGGCCTCACATACGCGACGTGGCTGTGGACTCTTCGTCCCGTCTTATTGGCGCTGAATGTTACACTTTCCCTCTTCCTCTTCCCGGCGTTGCCTCAGTCACCGCGGTGTGTCGTTTTGGCCATGAACATTATCCCGCTAAACCGGTTAATTAACTGCGTCTCTCTCTCTCTCTCTCTCTCTCTCTCTCTCTCTCTCTCTCTCTCTCTCTCTCTCTCTCTCTCTCTCTCTCTCTCTCTCTCTCTCTCTCTCTCTCTCCGTCTGTCTGTCTGTCTGTCTGTCTATTAACTGCGTCTGTCTGTCTCTCTCTCTCTCTCTCTCTCTCTCTCTCTCTCTCTCTCTCTCTCTCTCAAGGTCCAGTTGTTAGCGCACGCAAGATACATATTCATGCCTTTCCCGCCCATCTCCTTTATGCAAGAGTTAGCCAATATGCGCGGCCTTATCTCATCCCCTTTACTATAAGCTCGGCGATAGACACCGTTCCCTAGTTACCTCTCCCACCATCAACAGTTTTAAAGAGAACCTTTTTTTTATAAGTTTCCCCTTGATCGCCTCCAAAAGGGACCCTATAACGAGCTACAACCTGACACTGCTGCACCTTCGACACACATGCATACACACAAATATACACACACGTTTCTGTCCTACTTCCGAGGGGTATGTCACATGGACACTAAACCTGGTAGCAGCGACGGGCCAAATTTGTGGCTTTACCGTGTAGCAGCGACGGGCCAAATTTGTGGCTTTACCGTGTAGCAGCGACGGGCCAAATTTGTGGCTTTACCGTGTAGCAGCGACGGGCCAAATTTGTGGCTTTACCGTGTAGCAGCGACGGGCCAAATTTGTGGCTTTACCGTGTAGCAGCGACGGGCTAAATTTGTGGCTTTACCGTGTAGCAGCGACGGGCCAGATTTGTGGCTTTACCGTGTAGCAGAGACGGGCCAAATTTGTGGCTTTACCGTGTAGCAGCGACGGGCCAAATTTGTGGCTTTACCGTGTAGCAGCGACGGGCCAGATTTGTGGCTTTACCGTGTAGCAGCGACGGGCCAAATTTGTGGCTTTACCGTGTAGCAGCGACGGGCTAAATTTGTGGCTTTACCGAGTAGCAGCGACGGGCCAAATTTGTGGCTTTACCGTGTAGCAGCGACGGGCCAAATATGTGCCATGATATAAGCCCCCAAAAATAGATGATACATAAACCGATCACAAATGCGTTGATGTATATATAATGAAATGGTGTACGTGAGTGATGATTTTTTCTCACTATTCTCGCTTAGAGGAGCCTTTAAGAAACATGATCCCCGTAGGTACCACGTTAAGGAGTTTCTCAGTCTTTCTTCTGGGAACAATAATAATAAACTACGGGACGCTTTCTATTTCCAGTGTAGTCAGTAATCGCCAATCATCCCCGATTGTACGTGGGCTGTGTGGCTGGGGGGATAAAACACTGCCACCTTTGGACTGAACGGCTGACTGGCTGACTGTATGGCTGGGTGTGAAGGGTGCGTTTCATCAGGGTGACACACACACACACACACACACACACACACACACACACACACACACACACAGCTACATCTCTCCGCGTCCTACCTCCCTCCCCCTACTTAAATAACTTAACTACTAAACCTACACTTTTTTTTCTCTCTAATCAAATCACACACCTATCACGACACGCCCTCAGTGACTTTTGAAGCATGTCTGAACGCCTGCCTGAGGGGGGGGGGGCTCGGTAAGGGTAGTCCTACTGGCATAGAAATACTTTGATTCGTTTTTCATTTTTTTTTTTTTTTTTTTTTTTTTGCTGCTACTGATTAATTAGTGGTGGTGGAGGTGGCGAGGTTAGTGGTATTTGGGTAGTGGTGGGAAGGTGATAGTGATGAGGTGGTTAGTGATGGTTGTTACCCTTGAATCACACGCTCATCTCCCCCCTCCCCCCCCAGGCCCCCCATCCCATGCTACCCTCATCCGCCTCCCTTCCCGTCCCTCCCGGCTTCGCGTCACCGGCTTCGCGTCACTCGAACTCCGTAACAGTGACAACACTCTAAAGACTTGACATATATATTTAATCCGTGCCATTGCCTAAGAACATATGACTACACAGATACCAAAGCCTTGTAATGACTCGTTCACCAGTTCCCTAGTTACCTCTTCCGCCATCAATAGTGTCAAAGCGAGAACATATTTTTTTTTTTATTAGTTTCCCTTTGATGGTCATATAAGATGGACCCTACCAAACAATACAACCTTATACTACTCCACCTTTGGCACACACACACACACACACACACACACACACACACACACACGTCCACATACATATAACCTTAAGGAAATGTATCGGTCTTCTGTAAACAATAATATAATGTTCCACCGCGCACTCTCTATTTCCATTCTCGTCAGTAATCGCCACTCATCCCCGATCAAACATGGACTGTGTGACTGACGGGCTAATACGCTGTCACCTCAACACTGAACGACTGACTGGGTGACTGGGTATAAAGGGAACACACACACACACACACACACACACACACACACACACACACACACACACTCTCACTACCTCCCCAGTAATTTTTTTCCATAATCGAATCACACACCAAACATGGCACTCCCTTCAGCCACTTCTACAGGATGTCTGAACGCCTGCAGGGGAGGGGACTCGGTGTGTGTGTGTGTGTGTGGGGGGGGGGGAGGGGGGGGGGAGTTAGTCTCACGCCAAAGAAAAGTTCTAACATGCATTTTTTTATCTGCTTGTGTCCTAATAGTGGTGGATGTGATGATGATGGAGGAGGTGATGATAAGTGGTATTTGGATAGTGGTGGGACTGATGGTGATAGTGACGCTGTGGTTAGTGATGGTTGTTACCCTTGGATTACACGCACACCTACCCCCATCCCCACCCCCAATCACCCCATCCCACCACCTCCACTCAACCCGTTCGCCTTCTCTCTCTGGGTCGTATTTTAAAACATTTCGTCGCCTAAGTTCACATATTTGACATGGCTTTCGTAGGAGCTGTTGGCCTTTCCAGGGGTAGTTTTATGACCCTGGTGGTAATTTAACCCTTCTTCTGTGCCATGAACCTTAAGAAACACCCATGAAAGCCAGATTGATCCCCTCTTTGACCTTTAGAAATAGTTGATGTGAGAAGCGATGGTGTCTTAAAATCTGTCCCCCTCAGCTTCTCTGCGTCACTGCTTCAAATCGCACGGACGGATAAATTATTTCCCGAACAGTGGCAGTGACGACACCCAAAAGACTTGACATACTTTAACCCGCGCCACTGCTTGTGAAGACCACGTCATGACTAATATCAACTACACAAGTACCAAAATGTAATAACGACTCGTTAACACCGTGCTAAACCAGCGAACTGCTTCACTCTCGTCTCGAACGTCAACACTTCGGTTGTCTCGGTAGTTAGGTTGCTTTTCTTAACTTGTTTTAGCGCCAGTTTGACAGTCCATTACACTACGTTTGTGAGCTCCTCAACCAAACGCGAAATACCACGAAAATTCCTTGTCTAGTGCTTGGCGGCTTTTTTTTTATTATTATTATTTTTTTTTACGTTGTTGCCTATTGCGCCGGTAGGCATCTTCCCGGTGGGGCCTGATGGTCGGCCCAGCCCGTTCTGGCGCAGGCGAGTGTTTATAGTGGCGCCATCTTGCGTTGGCTCATGCTGCCCCCCGGAACTCGTTCTTGATTCGCTTGGACGGCTTCCTCTAGAGTCCGGGTTGATGGGTGGTCTTCAGGACAGCATGTGGGTAGTTTTAAGCCACTCGGCGGTGACTGAAAAATCCGAGTGGTAGCGTGGGGATTCGAACCCGCGTCGTCCATCACGCGGCGAATGTGGGTCCAGTACGCTACCAGTTCGGCCACCGCCTACCCTACCAAAAGGAGGAAATTATAGGAAACCACACAGGAAATCTCTCTTGTATCTGGTACTGAGTAGAAATAACGGATCATTGTGGATATAGCTTGTTTTGGGCGCTTACAATGGCTGGGTTGGACTGTCGAACTGGCCATTAAAGCCTGTCAATTAGTATGAAGGCTCCCAACAAAAAAAATCAGGTATACTGTCACTTTTAATACGGGATCAGAACGGACAGAAAAGCAAATCATAAATTCCCCTCTCGAAATTGACCTCTCTTTCGGCCACCTCTTTTGATTCTTTTTTTGTAGGAGCAGCGAGTAGCAGGCTTTTATTATTTTTTTTTAGTTTCCTTTTTTTTGTGCCCTTGAGCTGTCTCCTTTGTTGTTGTAAAAAAAAAAAAAAAAAAAAAGCAACTTGGCATCACTACCACTTCGATGTTCCGTCATTGTGAAAATAATTTAATACAATATTCTCGTTGGAGGAAAAACTGCTGGACTTTCCTTTTGAAATCACCTGCAGGAATGTTGATAATAACTTCACGGGGATAAGAGTCATGATCACGTGCATCACCAACACGGAAAGTATTACCAACAAACTAACTCACCGTTCACGTGGAGGGCAGCTTCATCCTCCCGGCATTGTCCCTTCCGCCTCCTTCGTCTCGTGCAAGCCACCCAGCACCTCCACCGACACCAGGAGAAGCTTGGGAATATTACCGCGCTGTGTCCGCCGCCACCGATGAACGAAGAAAACGGCTTAACGCACAGATCTATTAAAACCTCACGGAATCATCCATCACACGGGCACACGGGAGTCACCGCCGCGCCGTGACGTCACTGTAATGGCCGCCCGCAGACAAGCAACAACCACAATGCGCAACGGCTTCGGGCAGCGACGATGAGTACGACTTTTAGGTTACGTCGCCTGGGTGTGACTTCACTGGAGCTGTGGTCACTGTGAGGACTTAGGGTGACCTGATCGTGACCCTCCTGAGGCTTATTCAGTGTTTCTGGAACATGTGGAGCTTTTGGAACATTATATCCTTTATTACGTGTTTAAGATACTCGAGGGCTAGCGTAAGGTGAGTCAAAATGTTAATAAGGACAGGCCCGTCGCTGCTGCACAATTTTAGTATTCTTAATCATATCCTGGAACGTCTGTCTAAAGCATAAATCCTTACGAGTGCGGGCGGCTTCATGGATATCTTTAAGGAGACTGCCATGGCGGCGTCGCTCAGTGGGACTACAGGGTCTGCTGCTGGCGTTGTTGGGGCATTGCACGAGCTGGTAAATAGCTAATACATTCATATTTTCTATGGATATATTATGTACTGATTTAGTTGATTAATGGAATATGAACAGATACATCATATGGATCCAGAAAGCTACAATTCAAGCTGTGCAAATCTATAGTGATGGAAATGCTAAGATTTACGGTCAAACGAAAGTAAATCAGTTCCATCTTCATTTTAAAGAGGTCCAACGTAAGTTGACTCCGGCCGGAACCTCAATTTTTTTATGAAGTTCCGGTTCTGCCTGAAACTATCATAAAATAACCTGCCAGAGCCGAACTTTTATTTTACATCTAAGCAGCGATCAGACTGCTTATATTTCTAAACTCTTATTCCTTGCATTCTCTTCTAATTTTAATCTTTCTTAACTCTTCCTTTATATTATTTTGTTAAGAAAACACATAATTGTAAATAATATCCTGTAGTAATATTTTAAGAATACTTATATTGTAAAACATGCTGGACAAACATTAACCAAAATTATAAGTGATGTGCATTAAGATTTATTCTTCAATTTATCAACCAATGGTAATACAGGTGCAAAAACAATGTTCCCTCTTTTCATTGGTGTGCTAAAACTGAAAGGTTAGTCGGCGACTCTACTAAACTGTGTACATTCATTTGCTAGGATCTGAGTTGAAGGCGAGAACGTTTTCTCTCGTATATATTGATAGGTTATAGGTATGGTAAGCAGGGCCTAAAATGACCCTGTATGTCCGCTTCTGAATCCTCTCAGCTGTTGTCGTTGGGTGAGGGTCAGGGAGGATGACCACGCCGGAGAAGCGTACATGTCATTGAGTTTCAGCAGTATAACGGATGTGTATACACTGCAGAACAAATCTACAGCGGCGCGCCCAGCGCACTGAGTCTTCGCAGAATATACAGCTTGTAAAAGACTGCTCTCACGGTGTTAGTGACGTGCTGCTTCCAGTTGAGCTGATCGTCCACCGTCATGCCAAGTAGTTTTGTGGCCTGGACTACCTGGAGGTGACTGGGGCCAACTGACAGCTGTGGAGGTGTCATTCCTTTTGTCGAGGTGAAGAAGTGCATAACCACGGTCGTGTAGTTGATTGTGACACTGTTGTCCACCGGCCATACCTGTAGGCTGTCGTGCGACGCTTGAAATGGTGCGTTGTCTGGAGCCCTTTTCTTGACGGGGATGTCCACGGTGCTGTCTTCAGAGTAGGGGGGGGGCATGATTTTGGGACGCGTGGAGATTGGTTCAGGGGAGGGGTGTGAGCCTCAGCCGCGGCCATAAGGTGGAACTAACTACCTATATACGTAAAGTTCGTGAATCGCTCCTATGGAAGTTGGTGCGGTCACCACGCCTCGGTCACTCGGCGACGGCTGAAAATTCTCAGCTGGTATCCTCGTCACATTCGGAGAACGGAATTAAAAGTACTGCTTAACGCCTTAATTAAAGCTGAACGGCGCTGTGTTACGGGGTTACACCAGTCCCGTAAACACACGTATCTTAACGGTAATATACTCTATTCCATCTCTGGTGACACCAAATATGAAGAAAAAAATCAGCAAAATATGTTAGCTCTGTTGAATGCCCGATGTTCAACAGGATTTGCCCAACCCCCATCGGGTTAGCAACCAGCAACAGTGCGACTATGCTTTTCCTACATGGTGGCTTCTCTCCTGATGTGTTGTCGCCTGAGGTGGAATAAACTATAGTGACGGTAGCGGTGGCGGCAGTGGACAGCGTCACTCCTGTTACCCTGATGGTGGCGGTGTGCTGTGCCACATTGCCCCTCTCGCCGTCATACTGATGGTGGTGTGTTGTGCCACAGTGCCCTGCCATCATGCTGGTTGGTCCCCATTTGCCACAGTGCCATTCACGCCATCACACTGGATGTTGGTGGTGATGGTGGCGTGCTACATGTGGTGCCGCCATCACACACCAACACAATCATTGGTGTAAGGACGTTATCTCGAAAATGTGAGAATATCTGATTCCAACAGTGACACGTCTGGACAAACTTCTTCATGAGGCTGATAATTATTAATAATGCACGTTTGAAGATGTCGTGCATGACGGAACCAAAACACCTGAAGTCCCTGAATCCTGCAGCTGGCGATAAAGCAACGCTACGGCAAAGGATTTCTCGCCAGCATGTAGAGGGACGGAGTAATATTTTCTGTCTGTGTAAGAAAATATCTGATACAAAGATGCCCATGAACAGTACTGCCAGAGGTGTTGCACAGTTGTCGGCGTGCACGAGCATAACAATTTCACGTCACATTGCCGATGCAAGACTTTGTTGTCATGTTCAGGGAAGCGGAATTCGCTCTCCGCTTCCTTGAATTATTAATTAGAACGCGTCCCGCAATGGGCAGCGTGGAGGGAGAGGGGGAAGGGTGCGGTGAATGTGCCTATCCAGGTGTTGGTCTTCTTTTTCTTCTTTCCCTTTGTGCAGCATAATGAGGCCTGTCAGCATATTTATTTATTTATTTATTTGTTTGTTTGTTTGTTTATTTGTTTGTTTATTTACTTATTTATCTATTTATTTATTTTTGCTGACACCATTCGTATGTTACCGTCTCTGGCAGCATTTTTATGGACAGCAAACTTCTGCATTCTATCATCCATGCTTTATGAATCATGGTCATGGTTTGAGATGCAGGGTAGCAGCACTGCAACATGTTACATACCAGACACTTTCTGCTCATGTGTATGTCTCCTCCTCACGGGACTTCGCCATGCACCCGTAGTTTGTCTCACGTGATAATGTTTTTTTCTTACACGAGGAAGGTAAAGAGTAGACCCAAAATCGAGGAAAGCGAACCGTGGACTTAAAATCAATTAAAGGGAACCGTGGACTTAAAATCAATTAAAGGGAACCGTGGACTTAAAATCAATTAAAGGGAACCGTGGACTCAAAATTAAGGAAAACGAACCGGGGACTTAAAACCAAGCAAAAGAAGAGAACCGGGGACTTAAAACCAAGCAAAAGAAGAGAACCGGGGACTTAAAACCAAGAAAAAGAAGAGAACCGGGGACTTAAAACCAAGGGAAGAAGAGAACCGGGGACTTAAAACCAAGGGAAGAAGAGAACCGGGGACTTAAAACCAAGGGAAGAAGAGAACCGGGGACTTAAAACCAAGGGAAGAAGAGAACCATGGACTTAAAACCAAGGGAAGAAGAGAACCGGGGACTTAAAACCAAGGGAAGAAGAGAACCGGGGACTTAAAACCAAGGGAAGAAGAGAACCATGGACTTAAAACCAAGGGAAGAAGAGAACCGGGGACTTAAAACCAAGGGAAGAAGAGAACCGGGGACTTAAAACCAAGGGAAGAAGAGAACCGGGGACTTAAAACCAAGGGAAGAAGAGAACCGGGGACTTAAAACCAAGGGAAGAAGAGAACCGGGGACTTAAAACCAAGGGAAGAAGAGAACCGGGGACTTAAAACCAAGGGAAGAAGAGAACCGGGGACTTAAAACCAAGGGAAGAAGAGAACCGGGGACTTAAAACCAAGGGAAGAAGAGAACCGGGGACTTAAAACCAAGAAAAAGAAGAGAACCGGGGACTTAAAACCAAAAAAAGAAGAGAACCGGGGACTTAAAACCAAGGGAAGGAGAGAACCGGGGACTTAAAACCAAGGAAAAAAAAACGAACCGATGACTTACAACCAAGAAAAGTTAACCATGGACTCAAAATGAACGAAAAAGAACCACGGATCCAAAGCCTTCCTGAGTCACATGGTACAGACACTCGAACGTGGAGGAGACGGAAGGAAGGAAGCAGCGACAAGGACACAGGATACGGATACAGACACACATGAATGCTGCTCGATCTGCCTTGCACATGGAAACAGGCAGCAGAGGAGAGAGGGAGAGAGTGCCACCCCCTGATAGCCTCCCTACCCCCACTTCCTCCCTCCCTACCGATCTACCAACCTAAAGCTACCTTTCTACCTACCTACCTCACTACCAATCTTCCTTCTTATCTACCTCCCTCCTCCATACCTACCTACTTACCTACCTATACCAACTTGCCTACCTGCCTAACCCTTGCTTGTCCCTGCCCGCCCAGCTCTCAGCGGCACGCACAGCCAACACTTGGAGGCAGCAGCGGAATGAGTGGACGAACGCCGTGAAATATGATCCTACGTTAGTTACCCTTCTCACGGCGGTGCCAGAAGAATATGGAGAAGAAGAGGGAGATGATGAAGATGATGATGATGATGAAAAGGAAGATGATGAAGAAGTAAAAGAAGAAGAAGTAAAAGAAGAAGAAGAAGAAAAAGAAGAAGAAAGTAAAAGAAGAAGAGAAGAGGAAAAAAAATTATGATAAAGATGATGAAGAAGAAGAAAACGAAGAAGAAGAAGGAGGAGGAGAAGAAAAAGAAGAAGAAGAAGAAGAAGAAGAAGAAGAAGAAGAAAAAGAAGAAAGTAAAAGAAGAAGAGAAGAGGAAAAGAAAAAAAAGATGATAATGATGATGAAGAAGAAAACGGAGACGAAGAAGATTAAGAAAAAGAAAAAGAAGAAGAAGAAGAAGAAAAAAAGAAAAAGAGGAAAAGAAGAAGAAGAAGAAGAAGAAGAAGAAGAAAGTAAAGGAAGAAGACGAAAGTAGAAAAAAAGAAAAGAGAAAAAAAGAAAGAAGAAAATGAAAAAGAAAACAAAGAAGGAAGAGGTAAAGAATCCGTCACGACTGACACCGACTCGCCATGCACAGGGAATAACAAATGACGGAAGTTTTCATATAGTTTGTGGTTGAGGTGCACATGACGTCATCCGTGCGTGCTCATGGTTGTAGTATATGTATTTTTTTTTTTTTTACATAATAATTGATGTTTTATTTTGTTGTATTCTCATTTAGAAACAGAGCGGAAGAACATGAACATTAGCACCACCACCAAAAATAATAACAGTAATAATAACATAAACGGAAAAATGACGAAGAAAAAGAAGACAAAGACGGAGAAGAAAAAGAAGAAAAGGAGTAAAGGGAAGAGAAGAGGAAGAAGAAAAACAAGAACAAGAACAAGAAGAACAAGATGATGAAGAAGAAGTAGAAAAAGAAGAAGAAGAAGAAGAAAAAAGATGTTGATAATGACGAACAAGAAGAAGAAAAGGAGGAAGAAGAAAAGGAGGAAGAAAAAGAACAAGAACAAGAAAAAAAACAAAGAAGAAAAAGAAGAAAAAAGGGAGAAATATAAAAACACCATGTCGAGTACTATGAAAGCCAATATCCGGAAATGTACTGATGAGAGAGAGAGAGAGAGAGAGAGAGAGAGAGAGAGAGAGAGAGAGAGAGAGAGAGAGAGAGAGAGGAAAAAGGTGAGTACGTTCAAGATACGGAGAGGTGAACCACGGAGCTGCAGCACCTCAAACCCGCGCAAGATGAGTGACGTCAGCAAATATCAGAGAGGGAGGGGGAGGGAGGCGAAATAAAACGTATATCACTGCATAAAAAGAAGTGAGGAGAGAGAGAGAGAGAGAGAGAGAGAGAGAGAGAGAGAGAGAGAGAGAGAGAGAGAGAGGAGTTTGGGGCACGTATAGGCGACTGACCTCCTCACTTTCCTTATCACACCTCTCTGTCTGTCTATCTTACTTACGTCATGCGCTCGGAGACAAGATTTCGTCGGTATTGTCAGTAGTAGAGACACATTTTTGTCGGTAGTGTCAGAAGTAGAGTTTTCGTAGGTACTGTCAAACGTATCAGCGCTTCCATATACACCTGTTTAAAAAGTCTCTCGTAGAAGTTAAAGCGATTCTCATAAGCTGATTTGTTACACACACACACACACACACACACACACACACACACACACACACACACAGAGAGAGAGAGAGAGAGAGAGAGAGAGAGAGAGAGAGAGAGAGAGAGAGAGAGAGAGAGAGAGAGAGAGAGAGAGAGAGAGAGAGAGAGAGAGAGAGAACAGAACAAAAACCGAGAGCAGAAATATAGATGAAAAAATAATATAGAGCAAATCTTTTTCTTCTAAATTCCCAGACATAAAACATTTTTCTTTTTCTCCTTTAAAATACACAAACAAATCTAAATAAAAACTAAACATAATATATATCCTTTTTTTTCATTACCGATATAAGTAACAGCTCTCTCTCTCTCTCTCTCTCTCTCTCTCTCTCTCTCTCTCTCTAACCCACATTTGAATAGAAGGTATTGAGGCATCGCTCAGTCACTTGTATCGGAGGGAAAACGAGATGGGAAGGAGAAAGCAGGAAGAGTAGAAGTAGTAATAGTAGTAGTAGTAGTAGTAGTAGTAGTAGTGAACAGAACGAAGGAGAGGGGAGAATGACTGAGAGATGGATTGGTGTAAAGTAAGCCATGTAAAAGGGGAGAGATAGGAACAGACAGAGTGCAAGAACCTGGAAGTATATAAGAAATGGAGCTGTTGGTGATGGGGGAAGTGTTGGAGCCGATTTCACAGTCCAACACAGTGTCTTCGTAACAGCCCGAACCAAACTATAGAATCCCATACAATCCAAAACCGTGAGGTCTTCGATGCCACACTAAATACACAAGACTTTTCCTGTATAGTTTCATCAAATTTGTGAACTTAAATATAAACACTAGACACTATACAAGGAAATTTCGAAGGCTTTGGTATTGGTTTGGGAGCTTACTAACCCATCATGGGGAACCGTGAAACTGGCCCGTATCGGTAACATTGCCCAACGAATAGACCCCCAGCAGTAGTAAACTCGCCACCCTCTCCATACCTACCCACCTACCCTCACCACCGCCACCCCCTGCGGACCCACACTCAGGGCTAGCAAGGTCACATTTCGCCTCACATCCGCACCTATTCCCTGCTACGTGCAAGGCCCCTCGTGCGTGGCCTTGGGGGCGTGAACTTTGCCTACGGTGGGAGAGAGGATTTATTATGTCCAAAAGTATTATTATTATTATTATTATTATTATTATTATTATTATTATTAGCAGTAGTAGTAGTAGTAGTAGTAGTAGTAGTAGTGATGTTCTTGTTGATATTGTAGTAGAGTTAGTAGTTTTTGTAAAAGTAGTTGTAGTAGTAGTAGTAGTAGAAGACTAGGTGTTGTTGTTATTGTTGTTGTTTTAGTGTTTAAATGAGAGAGAGAGAGAGAGAGAGAGAGAGAGAGAGAGAGAGAGAGAGAGAGAGAGAGAGAGAGAGAGAGAGAGAGAGAGATAACGGGACCAATCTTCCTCTTCCTCCTCCTCCTCCTTCTTCTTCGCCATCTCTTCCTCTTCCTCCTCCCGCAACCTTCCCCTCTTCCTCTCCGCTCCTTTCCTCTTCCGTCCTTTCCTCCTGACGTTAGTTCGAACTGTTTGCGGTTTCCATGGTAATCAAATTGTAATCTTATTGTGAAGACTCTAACATTAAACCATATCAAACCCTATCTACTGTATACAACTCGAACTGAGAATCACGTATTACTCAAGTTACTTCACTCTTGGGTGTAGAAGTAGTAGTAGTAGTAGTAGAAAAGGGGAAGGAATACAAGAATAAAGAAAGAAAAAGTAGTAGTAGTAGTAGTAGTAGTAGTAGTAGTAGCAGCAGTAGTAATAGAAGTAGTAGTAGTAGTAGTAGAAAAGGGGAAGACATGCAAGAATAAAGAAAGAAAAATTATTATTATTAATATTAGTAGTAGTAGTGGTTGTTGTTGTTGTTGTTGTTGTTGTTGTTGTTGTTGTTGTTGAATTTGTATCCTTATCACATGCAGATGATAAAAGATAACAACAGCAGCAACAACAAAAACGAGAGAGAGAGAGAGAGAGAGAGAGAGAGAGAGAGAGAGAGAGAGAGAGAGAGAGAGAGAGAGAGAGAGAGAGAGAGAGAGTACATATCGTTGACTTCTATTTTACAGCCAGGTAGCAGTAGAAGCGAGAGGGAGGGGGAGAGGGGGGAGAGGGGGTTAGGGGGGTAGATAGACGTCAACGATAGGGGTAGCATCTGTGTGTGTTGTGGAGCCACGCGGAAATGAACTCCTTATCACACACACACACACACACACACACACACACAGACTCTTCTCCCCCATCAACACACACACACACACATACACACACACACGTAACCTCACTGCTCTCTCTCTCTCTCTCTCTCTCTCCCCGCGGCGTACTACCTTGAGAAAGTGAGTGATGATGCGTCAGGGAGGGAAGGAGAGAAAGGAGGAAGCATAGTTGTAGTAGAAGTAGTAGTAGTAGTAGTAGTTGTGGTAGTAGTAGTAGTAGAAGGAGGAAGAGAGGGAAGGGTAGCTATGAGGAAGGGTACGTGAAGAGGAGGGACAGGGAAAGATGGAGTGGATGATGATGGTGGAGGAGGTGGAGGAGGTGGTGGTAGTTTTAGTTCCGTATCTTAACAGTTCCGCATTGGTGAGAAGTTGCCACACGCCGCCACTGTACACTTCCGCGGTCTGTTCACCCACTCACTCACTTTTCTCTCTCTCTCTCTCTCTCTCTCTCTCTCTAAGTTAACGTCATTGGTTTATTTTTATGTATACAATGTCTAAGCTCTACCTATAGACTTCGTACGTGTGTGTGTGTGTGTGTGTGTGTGTACGACGTTTTTCTCCACACCTACGTCAGCGCCATCGCAAAGAAAGTGTGACAATAAAAACGGATGAAGCTGTGAGGAGGAGGAGGAGGAGGAGGAAGAGGAGGAGGAGGAAGTGGGCAGAAAGGCGGCTAAACAATACTGCTTCCTCCTCCTCCTCCTCCTCCACCCTTCTTCTTCCTCCTCCTCCTCCTCCACCCTTCTTCCTCCTCCTCCTCCTCCTCCTCTTTTACTCTCACCACATAGAAAAAACAGCACATCCATACACTCTAGATATACACACCCATCTCTCTCTCTCTCTCTCTCTCTCTCTCTCTCTCTCTCTTATTAGCTTATCAGAACACCAATCAGCTACTGTGTGTTTGACGTAACGTGGAGGAGGAGGAGGAGGAGGAGGAGGAGGAGGAGGAGGAGAAGGAGGAGGAGGTGGTAGTGGTAGTGGTGGTGGTGGTGGTGGTATATTTAAACCAACAAACATACAAACTTCATGACCACAGATTATTAAATTAACGTAAACACAATTACAAGAATGAAAACAATAATAAAAGATAAATTCAACAGCATAAATGAACAAAAAAATAAATGAGATAGACGAACGGAGGATGAGTCATTTGGATTGAGAGAGAGAGAGAGAGAGAGAGAGAGAGAGAGAGAGAGAGAGAGAGAGAGAGAGAGAGAGAGAGAGAGAGAGAGAGAGAGAGAGACACAGACACTTTTTACCCACCTGCTCAGAGAAAGACAACCTCCTCCTCCCCCCCCAACACACACACACACACACACACACACCACACACAAAAAAAGATAAGTGTAGAGATGCTAAATTTATACAAGACAAGAATAACAAAAGCTACACAATAACACACAAAAAAAAGCAAGAAAGAAGCCTGATAGTGCCCAACCCGCGCGGCTGGTGCACCAAGGCCCAGCGAGCGACCTTGCACAAATTTCACTCACATACGAACGCTTCCTGACAATGAACGTAACCCTCGCGCCGCCTCCTCCCCGTGAGCCTTGGGACGCCTGTGTATTGTGGTGAGAGTTGCTGTGTGTGTGTGTGTGTGTGTGTGTGTGTGTGTGATGGGAACTGCGGTGACGGACCCTATACGTGCTTCGTTAGGGGGAGGCGACAAGAGGAAGGGGAAGAGGAAGGAAGGGAGGAAGGGGAAAAACAAGGAAGGTGTAAGGCAAAAAAGGAAAGGAACGAGTAAGAAGGGAAAGACTGGAAGAGGAAGGGAAGGAAGGAGAAAAACGAGGAAGGGGAAGGGAATGGGAGGAAGGAAGGGGAAAAACGAGGAAGGTATAGGGGAAAAAAGGAGAGGAACGAGGAAGAAAGGGGAAGGATTGGAAGAGGAAGGGAAGGAAGAAGAAAAAAGAGGAAGGGAGGAGGACGAGGAAGGAAAGGTAAAGGGAAGGAAGGAGGAACGCGGAAGGAAGGGGAAGGAAGGAGAACAAGGAAGGAAGGGGAAAGGGAGGAACGAGACGAGGAAAGAAGGAAGGTGAAGGAAGAAGAACGAGGAAGGAAGAGAAAAAGAAGGCATGAGGAAGGAAAGAAGGGAAAAGAGAAAGAAGGGGGAGACGAGAGATACGAGGAAGGAAGGAGAGGGAAGGAAAGAAAAGAAAGAGAAAGAAAGGAAGGGGAAAGTAAGAACGGAGAGGGAAGAGGAGGGAAGGAAGGGGAACAGTAAAGAGGAACAAGAATGGAAAAGGGAATAGAAGGAAGGAAGGGGAAAGGGGAGGATGGAACGAAGGACGAGGGAAGGCAAAGGAAGGGAGGAATAAGTGCAGGAAAGACGGAGGGCCCAAGGACGGGACGGGACGGGAAGGGAAGCAAAGAGGGAGGCAGAGGCGGCGAACAAGGAAGGGGAAGAAGGGAGGGAAGGAAGGGGAAGAAGGGAGGGAAGGAAGGGGAAGTAGAAAAGTTTGCAATGTTTGGCTGCCTTGTCTTACGCCTCGGTGCCTGCGTATGTGTGGTTTGCTGCTACGCCACTCTCTCTCTCTCTCTCTGTGTGTGTGTGTGTGTGTGTGTGTGTGTGTGTCTCTCTCTCTCAGACACACACACACAGAGAGAGAGAGAGAGAGAGAGAGAGAGAGAGAGAGAGAGAGAGAGAGAGAGAGAATAACTTCCGCCACTGAGTTACTGGGTCGTGACAAGTATACACCCCCCCCCCCCTTAGCCCCCTCCCCCTTCCCCCTCCCTCTCCCCCCAACCCCCCCTCACCCCCTCTCTTCAAGGGTGTATTGCAATGCGTCTTATCTCATATCTTTCTTAACAATGAGAAATAAATGAATCACCCATCTCTCTCTCTCTCTCTCTCTCTCTCTCTGGCCTTGTAGCGAGATGATCAGCATGCGTCGTGAAATCCTGCTCCCGTGTAGTAAATTCCTTCCTCCCGTGTGATTGAGACATCCGCGCAGGTAACCGTTGTGTGTGTGTGTGTGTTCTTTCCCTTGAGTGTGTGTGTGTGTGTGTGTGTGTGTGTGTGTGTAAAGGGGTGGAGGTGCGTTCGTGTTCGTGTTTGTGTTCGTGTGTGTGTGTGTGTGTGTGTGTGTGTGTAAGAAGCAACGGGAGACACAGTAACCCATAACAAACAGCTGTGAACCATCCGTTACGTGGGAAGGAGAAGAAGAAGGAGACAAGGAGGAGGAGGAGGAAGCAGGGGTGGAGTGGAAGAATGGAGGAGGAGGGGGAGGAAGAGAACGGAGTGTAGGAGGTGGTGGAGAGGAGGAGGAGGGGAGGAAGAGGGGGTGAGAACCTACCTTCCTGGGCCACTGCACAAACCGGAAATAATTGTAGCACCACGGAACTGCAACCCGAGAGAGAGAGAGAGAGAGAGAGAGAGAGAGAGAGAGAGAGAGAGAGAGAGAGAGATGAAAGTAAAAACAAGAAGAACAGAAAGAAATGGAAAATATAATCAAGAAAAAAAAGGGAAAAGCAAGGAGAGAGAGAGAGAGAGAGAGAGAGAGAGAGAGAGAGAGAGAGAGAGAGAGAGAGAGAGAGAGAGAGAGAGAGAGAGAGAGAGAGAGAGAGAGAGAGAGAGAGAGAGATGATAAAGTAGTGAGAAAAAGAAGAACAGAAAGAAATGGAAAATATAATCAAGAAAAGAAAGGAAAAGCAAGGAGAGAGAGAGAGAGAGAGAGAGAGAGAGAGAGAGAGAGAGAGAGAGAGAGAGAGAGAGAGAGAGAGAGAGAGAGAGAGAGAGAGAGAGAGAGAGAGAGAGAGAGAGAGAGAGAGAGAGAGAGAGAGAGAGAGAGAGAGAGAACAGAAAGAAATGGAAAATATAATCAAGAAAAGAAAGGAAAAGCAAGGAGAGAGAGAGAGAGAGAGAGAGAGAGAGAGAGAGAGAGAGAGAGAGAGAGAGAGAGAGAGAGAGAGAGAGAGAGAGAGAGACTGGACAGAGGAGAGAGAGGAGGAAATACCGATACACAAGAGCCCGGACAGTGGAGAGGAAATGCTAGCAACCGAAGAGGGAAGGAACGGGAAGGAGGAAGGAAGTGAGGAAAGAAGGGAAGAAGAGAAGGATATGAGGAAAGACGGAGAGAAAAAAAAATAAAGTAAAGAAAGGGAAGAAAATGAAAAAGATGGAAAGAAAGGATTAGAAGGAAAGGGAACGAAGGAAGGAGAAAGGGGAAGGAAATGAAGAAAAAAGTGAAGGGAAAGAAATTAAGAAAGACGGAAAAGGGAGAAAAAATAAGTGATGGAAAGGAAGGCATAAAAAGAAAGAAAATGGAAGGAAAAAATAATAAAAAGAAAATGAAAAAAGGAAAGGGATGAAAGGAATGGGAAGGAAATAAAGAAGAGATGAGAAAAGGGAGAAAATGAAGGAAAGAGAAGGAAAGAAAGAAGGAAGGAAGGAAGGAAGGAAGGAAAGAATGACTAAGCCGGAAATTAATCTGAAAAGGACATGACGTAAGGATAAGAAAATGAGACAAAATAATTAAACGGACAAAGAAAATTAAAGAAAGAACGAAAGAAAGAAAATACAGAGAAATGAAGGAAACGAGGAGTGAAAGGAAGAAGGTTAATAAAGAAGACATAAAAAGGGGAAGGAGAAAAGAAGGAGGAAGAGGAGGAATAACAATAATAACAACAACAACAATAATAATAATAATAATAATAATAATAATAATAATAATAATAATAATAATAATGACGATAATAACAAAAAGCGCAAGAACAAAAACAGGAAGAATAACAAAATAAAAACAAGGACAAGAACGAGAGGAAGGAACCAGAAGAACAAGAACAAGAAAAAGAAGAAAATGAAGGAGAAAAAGAAGGAAAGAGAAAGGAAGTAGAAGGAGGAGGAAGATGAAAAAAGAACAACAACAAAATGAAAGAAAACAAAAAGACGAGGAAGAACAAGAACAAGAAGAAGACGAAGAGAAAATAACAATAAGAAAATGATGAAAATATGAATAAAGAGAAAAAGGAAAAAAATAACAAAAAAGGAGGAGTAAGAAAAGAGGGGAGAGGAGGAGGGGGAGGGGAGGATTTCAAAGGATATAGAAGAAGGGGATATGACGAAAGGGGGGAGGGGGGAGAGGGGGGGAGCTGAAGGATTAAAGAAGGGGGGGGGGGAAGGATATGAAGGAAGGGTGAAGGACTGTGGGGCAAGGTGAAGGGAAGGAGGAGGAGGGGGAGGTTGAAGATGAGTGAATAAACAAAGGAGAGGAGGAGAAGGAGGAAGAGGAGGAGAAGGAGGAAAAGGAAGTGAAGAGGAGGAGAAGGAGGAAGAGGAGGAGAAGGAGGAAAAGGAAGTGAAGAGGAGGAGAAGGAGGAAGAGGAGGAGAAGGAGGAAAAGGAAGTGAAGAGGAGGAGAAGGAGGAAGAGGAGGAGAAAGAGGAAGAGGAGGAGGAGGAGGAGGAGAAGAGGCAGGGGTATATGGGACGTGGAGGAGGAGGAGGAGGAGGAGAGAATAGGTTGGGATGCATGGAATGTGGAGGAGGAAAGTAGAAGGTAGAGGAGAAAGAGGAAGAGGAGGAGGAGAAGAGCTGAAGATGAAGGAGGTGATTGTGGTGAAGGAAAAGGGAGATTGGGAAGAGAAGAATGGAGAAGAGATTAGATTGGAAGGAAGAGGGGAAGAATGGGGAGGAAGAGGAATGGTAATAAAAAGAGAAGGAAGAGTGAAAGGAAGACAGGAGGTGGAAGAAGAACAAGGGAGGAGAGGAAGAGGGAGGTTAAGGGAGGAGAAAGAGGGAATGGGGAAAGAGAGAAGATGGAAGAGGATAGGGAAGGAGGGATATTAAGAGAAAAAGAGAGAGAGAGGAGGAAAAAGAGAAAGGGAAAGGGAGTTTGCGAAGGAGGAAAAGGTAGGAAAGTAAGAAGAGGTGGAAAGGGAGAAGGAGAAAGAGAGAGAGGGGAAATGTTTTGAGGGAGAGGGGAAGGGGATGATAAGAGGGGGAGGGAGAGGAAGAAGAGGGAAAGGTGAGGAGGAAGGAGGGAAAAGGAGAAAAAGAGGATAAAGGAAGGATAAACGGGAGAGGGAGAGGAGGAGGAGGAGAAAAAGATGGGGAGGAGGAGGAAGAGAAAAAGAAGGAAAAGAAGGAAGGGAGGAGGAAGTGAAAGAGAAGATAAAAGGGAGAAGGAAGGAGGGGAGATGATTTGGAGGAGAGGGGAGGGAGAGGAAGAGGAGTAAGACGAGAAATAGGAGGAAAAACAGGAGAGGGAGGAAGAAAAGGAAAAGATATTAATTAGGAAGGAGGGAAATGGGAGGAAAATGAGGGGAGGAAGGGAGAAAATGGAGGGGAGGTTAGAGGGGAAGGTAAGAGGGGAGAGAAAAGGGGGGCAGGAGATGTAGGAAGGGGGGAAGGGGGGAGGGGGAGAGAGGTAAGAGGGAAGAAGCCAAGGACGAGAGGAGGAGGAGGGAGAGGCACAGGTGAATGTTCCCTCCATGGTTCCCTCCACCTCACACCTCCGACCACGCCTCTCTCTCTCTCTCATACAGGTGAGTCAGACCAGTTAACGAAGCTGCACCTGAGTTACTTTACCTGGTCATGTTTGTTTGTTTGTTTGTTTACCTGTTACAATTCAAGGGTCCTCTCTCTCTCTCTCTCTCTGATGGTGGCAGAATACATTAATACAAAATAATTTAATCCGTTCACTAACATACACATTATATTTTGTCATACACGTCCAATACAAGTAACGAAGTGTGTGTGTGTGTGTGTGTGTGTGTGTGTGTGTGTGTGTGTGTGTGTGTGTGTGTGTGTGTGTGTGTGTGTGTGTGTGTGTGTGTGATTTCAGGCGGTTTTTAAATATGCAAAAACTCGATTGATAACATTTCCTTCCTGTTTTACGAGTCCTCTCTCTCTCTCTCTCTCTCCCCGCTTATCTGTATTCTCCCTCCCCCCCTTCCTTCCTCTTCATCTCTTGTTCCCTGTGGCGTGCCCTTCTCCCTTCCGTCTTCTCCCCCTTTCCTCCTCCTCTTCCTCCTCCTCCTCCGGCACTCCTCCTCTTCCTTCTTCAGCAAGAGATCAGCGTCTAAGAGGAAACGGCGGAGAGGGGCTTCCTGTCTCCAAGGCCGAGGGGAGGAGGAGGAAAGGGAGGAAAAGGAAGGGGGGAGAAGGAAGAAATGAAAGGGAGTAGATGGAAGGAAGGACAATGCAAGGAAATGGGAGGGAGAAGGGGGGGATGGGGGGAAAGGGAGAAGGAAGGATGGAGAAGGAAGAGATGAAAGGGAGGAGAAAAGATGGAGAGGAAGGCAAAAAGAAAGAAGGGAGAAATGAGATGACAGGGAGAAGGAAGGGAGGGATAAAGGAGGGGAAGGAAGGAAGGGAGGAAGAGAGAAAAATAGGGAGAAAAGATGTGAGGGAGGAAAGAAGGAAGAAGAATGGGAAAAATAGAGATGAAAGGGAGAAGGAAATAAAGGAAGGGAGGAGATGAAAGAAGAAATAGGGAGAAGAGGGGACAAGAGAGAGAGAGAGAGAGAGAGAGAGAGAGAGAGAGAGAGAGAGAGAGAGAGAGAGAGAGAGAGAGAGAGAGAGAGAGAGAGAGAGAGAGAGAGAGAAAAGCAACAGTGTAAAAATGTAATAAGAGGAGGAGGAGGAAGAGGAGGAGGAGGAGGAGGAGGAGGAGGAGATGAGAGAGACGCAAGAGAAGTGGTGGTGGTGGTGGCGGAGGAAGAAGAAAGAAATGAGGAATGGAGATAAGATGATGGAGAGGAGAGGAGAGGAGGAAGAGAAGGAGGAGGAGGAGGAGGAGGAGGAGGAGGAGGAGGAAGTGAGAGAGACTGAAGAGGGAAGAACGAGGGGACTTGATAACTGTTGCTGCTGAAGAGGAAGAGAGAAAATAAGAGAAAATAAAAAAGAAAAACGAAGGACACTTGAAGGAAAGGATGCGATGGAGAGGAAAATACAAACAAGAGGAAAAAGATCACAGAAGAAGGAAAAAGAAAACAGAAAATGACGTACGAGAAAAAGGAAGACACGAAGAAATATGAGAAAAAGGAGAGAACCTGAAAAAAGGAAAAGCAAAAATATATGAAAACACTAGGAAAAGGAAAACAAAAATACGACCATTAGGCCCTACAATGAAGGCCTACCGGCGCCACAGGCCAAAACGTGAAAAAAAAATATAATACCATGTTGCAGGGTTTATCAGCGCTAACAAATGTTATTATACAATGTCGTGTCCACAATGCATGGGTGAGCCAGGAAAACAACTTGAAGAGAACGACAAGAAGATGGACACTGTTGATATGCCGACAAAAAGGATAAGAGAACACGGAGAGGATAGATAAAACGAGGAAAATGAGAGGAAAAAATTTTGAAAAAGGAAAACACGAGGAAAAGGAAGAAAAAAACAATGAAAGGAAAACAAGGATAAAAATATGATGAAAAAAAGTATATCAGGAAAAAAGAAAATTAAAGAAAGAGAAAAAGAAAATAAGACCACAGAATATAATGAAAACACCAAGAAAAGAGGAAAAAAACGCTAAAAAAAACAAGGACACAAGGTAAGAAATAGCAAGAAGAGGAAAAAGAGAGGAAAATAAGTCGTTAGTGGGGAAACCATGGGAAAAAGAAAGGAAAAAGGAAGGAAAATGTTGAAGCGAGGCGTTAGTAGTGTTATGAAGGGAAATAAGAGAAGGAAAAAGAAAGGAAAATATTGAAGCGAGGCGTTAGTAGTGTTCTGAAGGGAAAAAGAGAAGGAAAACGAAAGGAAAATGTTGAAGCGAGGCGTTAGTAGTGTTATGAAGGGAAAAAGAGAAGGAAAAAGGAAGGAAAATGTAGAAGCGAGGCGTTAGTATTGTTATAAAGGGAAAAAGAAGGAAAAAGAAAGGAAAATGTGGAAGCGAGGCGTTAGTTGTGTTATGAAGGGAAAAAGAGAAGGAAAAAGAAAGGAAAATGTGGAAGCGAGGCGTTAGTTGTGTTATGAAGGGAAATAAGAGAAGGAAAAAGAAAGGAAAATGTTGAAGCGAAGCGTTAGTAGTGTTATGAAAGGAAAAAGAGAAGGAAAAAGGAAGGAAAATGTTGAAGCGAGGGGTTAGTTGTGTTATGAAGGGAAAAAGAGAAGGAAAAAGAAAGGAAAATGTTGAAGCGAGGCGTTAGTTGTGTTATGAAGGGAAAAAGAGAAGGAAAAAGGAAGGAAAATGTAGAAGCGAGGCGTTAGTATTGTTATAAAGGGAAAAAGAAGGAAAAAGAAAGGAAAATGTGGAAGCGAGGCGTTAGTTGTGTTATGAAGGGAAAAAGAGAAGGAAAAAGAAAGGAAAATGTGGAAGCGAGGCGTTAGTTGTGTTATGAAGGGAAAAAGAGAAGGAAAAAGAAAGGAAAATGTGGAAGCGAGGCGTTAGTTGTGTTATGAAGGGAAATAAGAGAAGGAAAAAGAAAGGAAAATGTTGAAGCGAGGCGTTAGTAGTGTTATGAAGGGAAAAAGAGAAGGAAAAAGAAAGGAAAATGTTGAAGCGAGGCGTTAGTTGTGTTATGAAGGGAAAAAGAGAAGGAAAAAGAAAGGAAAATGTTGAAGCGAGGCGTTAGTTGTGTTATGAAGGGAAATAAGAGAAGGAAAAAGAAAGGAAAATGTAGAAGCGAGGCGTTAGTATTGTTATAAAGGGAAAAAGAAGGAAAAAGAAAGGAAAATGTGGAAGCGAGGCGTTAGTTGTGTTATGAAGGGAAATAAGAGAAGGAAAAAGAAAGGAAAATGTTGAAGCGAGGGGTTAGTTGTGTTATGAAGGGAAAAAGAGAAGGAAAAAGAAAGGAAAATGTTGAAGCGAGGTGTTAGTTGTGTTATGAAGGGAAAAAGAGAAGGAAAAAGAAAGGAAAATGTTGAAGCGAGGTGTTAGTAGTGTTATGAAGGGAAAAAGAGAAGGAAAAAGAAAGGAAAATGTTGAAGCGAGGCGTTAGTTGTGTTATGAAGGGAAAAAGAGAAGGAAAAAGAAAGGAAAATGTTGAAGCGAGGCGTTAGTAGTGTTATGAAGGGAAAAAGAGAAGGAAAAAGAAAGGAAAATGTTGAAGCGAGGCGTTAGTGGTGTTATGAAGGGAAAAAGATGGGGAAAAAATAGAAAAATGTTGAAGCGAAGGAAAAAGAGATGAGGAAAAAGAAAGGAAAATGTAGAAGAGATGGAAAAAAAGAAGGTAAAAAATAAAAAAAAAATAAAAACGCATCGAAGTAATAAGTTAAAATGAAAAGCGTGGGACTTCTGATATAAAAAAAAATAATCAATCAGAAGTCAGTAGCTACGTATGTATATATGTATGTATATGTATGTATTAGTGTGTGCATGTGTGTGTAGCTAGGTAGATATGTAATGTATGTTTCTGTATGTATGTATGTATGTATGTAACTATGTAATGTGTATGTGTGTGTGTGTGTGTGTGTGTGTGTGTATGCTTTTTTTATAAATATGCATTACACACATGACTACCCTTTTCCTCCCTACCTCCCTCCCTCCTTTCCTCCCCTCCCCTCCTCTTCCCATCTCCATCCTTTCCTCCCTCCCTCCCTCCTCAAGACAACCCCCTCCTCCAACGCCTTCAAGATGACGGTAACTCACGGGCGGGAGGAAAGGGGGAGAGGAGGGGAAAGGGGAGAGAGGTGGCAGGAGGAGGAGAGGGAAGAAAGAAAACAGGAGGGGGGAGGAGGAAAAGAAGACTAAAGAGGGGGGATGGGAAGAAAGGTGGAGAGGAAAAAAAGGAAGGGGGCAGAAGGGAAAGGGGTAGGGGAGGGGAAGACGGGGAGGGAGAGGTGGGGAGAAGTAGAGGGGGAGGGGGGGTTAAGGAAAAGGGGAAGGGGAGGAGGAAAAGGAGGGAGGAGAGGAAAGGAGGGGTAGGGGAGGGGAAGACGGGGAGGGAGACGAGAAAAGAGGATGGAGGGGTGGGGAGGGGTAGAGGGGGAGGGGGTAAGGAAAAGGAGGGAGGAGAGGAAAGGGGGGGTGAGGGGTGGGGAGGGGAAAAGGAGGGAGGAGAGGAGGAAAAGGAGGGGGGAGAGGAGGAAAAGGGGGGAGGAGAGGAAAGGGGGAGGAGGGGGGGGGGGGCCCGCAGCGTATTTCACTTGTTTCTTGCTTCCGTCAGCCAAGGTCCCGGATGACAGTGTTGCCAACGGCGGGTCACTGTTTTCTTCTTAATCCACCCCGTCACCTCCTTCGTCAACCCCTCCCCCCCTCCCTCAAGGCCCCACGGCACACACACACACACACACACACACACACACACACACATTATGCAAGACGTGGTTAGTTCAGAATCAAAACACGAAGGAAAATGAATAGAAGACAAACATTTCTCTCTCTCGTAGTGACTAAGAGATAAGAAAGCGTAACATTGAAAAAAAAACCAATAAAAAAGCTGTGTTTCGTTATATTAAAAAAATAGTGAAAGGAGTGGCCAAATTTGAACGTACAACACAAGGCGGGGGTTTTGGAGACTTACTGACAACGTTAAAGGTAAAGATAAAGTTGTAGCTGCGCGTGGCCTCGGTGCTCATCTCTGTCTCTTTAACCTTTGAGCTGAGAGGATGCAACCGTGAAGAGTTTTATAGGTTTGAGATCACAGGGAAGCTTTAGAATTGATGTCTCAGGAAAGGGAACACCACTAAAGACACGAGCTTGAGACACATATCCCCTACATAAAGTCAAAATGTGTTAGTATTTCCATGTTTAATTAAGAAAAAAATAACATCTGAGCGGAGGGGACTGAGAGGTATGAAGACACGAACGTCCAAGAGAGTGAATTAAGTAAACTAAGATCTTGAGTTAACGACGAAGGCAAGGATGAAAAAAAGGGTAAAAATGTGAAAAGTTCCATTTGAAATCACAGAAAAAAAGTTTGGACTGAGAATAGCGAGGAAAAGAACGTTCAGCAGGAGTGTAAACTAAATAAACTAAGATCTTTGAGTAAATGGTGAGACGAGACGGGACAAAAAAGGTTTAAAAAAAGTAAAATAGTGAAAAGTTCCATTTAAAATCACAGAAAAAAAGTTTGGACTGAGAATAGCGAGGAAAAGAACGTTCAGCAGGAGTGTAAACTAAATAAACTAAGATCTTTGAGTAAATGGTGAGACGAGACGGGACAAAAAAAAAAGTAAAAAAAAGTAAAAAAGTGAAAACTTCCATTTGAGATCACAGAAAAAAAAGTTTGGACTGAGAAAAGCGAGGACAAGAACATTCAAAAGTGTAAACTGAATAAACTAAGATCTTTGAATAGAAGATGTTAAAAAAAACGTAAAAAAGTGAAAAGTTCCATTTGAGATCACAGAAAATAAGTTTGGACTGAGAAAAGCGAGGACAAGAACATTCAAAAGTGTAAACTGAATAAACTAAGATCTTTGAATAGAAGGTGTTAAAAAAAAACGTAAAAAAGTGAAAAGTTCCATTTGAGATCACAGAAAATAAGTTTGGACTGAGAAAAGCGAGGACAAGGACGTTCAGGAGTGTAAACCGAATGTAAACTGAACGTAACTGACCCCCCTTTCGACCACCTCTTCGGATACTTTACAGGAGCAGCAAGTAGCGGGCTTTTTTTTTATTATTGTTTCCTTTTTTGTGCCCTTGTGCTGTTTCCTTTACTGTAAAAACATTAAAAAATATAAGATCTTTGAGTAAATGGTGAGACGAGACGGGAAAAGGAAAGGGAAGAATCAGCGATGGGTGGAGACTGGAGAATGAGGAACTGGAGGAGTGAGTCAGTGAGTCAGGGGTGGATGAGACCAAAAGCATGTGACCACTTAATTTAACGATTCTGTGAGTGTGTGGAGCCCCGAAGCAGGAAGAGCCACCACCTCCTTACACGGCTGGACAACACACACACACACACACACACACACACACAGAGAAAGGGGAAACCTAATACAAATCTACAAATTATTGAGCAAAATGGAAGAAGTAGACAACCAGGAGTTACTACTAAAAGAAGAAATTACCACCAGGAACACAAGAGGACAAAGTAAGAAACTGAGGAAGGGAAGATGCTTGAGAGACATAAAGAAATATAGAGGTTTGGAACAGACTAAGTGAGGATATAGTATCGGCGGGAGTGTGCAAAGCTTTAAGGAAAAGTTGGATAAATGTAGATACGGAGACGGGACCACTCGAGCGTAAAGCCCAGGCCCTGTAAAACTACAACTAGGTAAATACACACACACACACACACACACACACACTAAAAGGAGGTGCAAGAACATTTAAAACTCATGCAAGGGAAATAACGCCGCAAAACATGAGGATATATATTTGTCGGAATACCAAACAATGCAAAGAATAAAAAAAAAGAATATAAAAATGTGAAGGAAGTAAATAACGAACGTGACTTGAGGAACCTGATTCTTAGGAGGATGGTGTGTGTGTGTGTGTGTGTGTGTGTGTGTGATAAGAGCTAAGTTGTCCTATTTTTTTTTTTTTTTTAATTCTGGTGAGGGATAGGCTAGGCTAGGAGTAGGCTATCCTGTGTGGAGAAAGTTTACCAGGTAGTGTTGGAGAATATTTTAGACTTTTACTACGGCAGGAAGTGTGTGTGTGTGTGTGTGTGTGTGTGTGTGTGTGTGTGTGTGTGTTCTTCTTTTGAGTCACTGAAGGCCGCTGTGTGTTCCTGCTTGGTTCACATAACGGAGGCAGGCTTCGTTAAGGCCTCCGGTGTAAGCTTTGCGTCAGTCTGAAAAAACGTATTCTCAGACGCATTTGGCTCTCCCTACCATTCATTACCTCCAAAGGCCACAAAGGAGATTAGCAGGGTTCTCATAAGTGTGTGTGTGTGTGGGGGGGGGGGGGGGGTCACATTCATAGTGCAGATCCCTTGTCAAACTATCACTAGGCTCATAAACTACCCATAAAAATACTCACAACAACCTCTACGAAAGACATAGAGGAGATCAGTAGGGTTCTCGTAAGTGTGTGTGTGTGGGGGGGGGGGGGGAGGGGGGGTCACATTCATAGCGCAGATGCCTTGTCAAACTATCACCAGGCTCATAAACTACCCATAAAAATACTCACAACAACCTCTACGAAAGACAAAGAGGAGATCAGTTGGGTTCTCATAAGTTCTTTTTTCACATTCATGGTGCAGATGCCTTGTCAAACTATCACCAGGCTCATAAACTACTCATAAAAATACTCACAATAACCTCTACGAAAGACTTTAAAAATGTGGGTGTGTAAGCCTCGTCGTGATTAAGAATGTGTTATATATATATTTTTTTCTTTATCAAACTAGGCTCATAAACTACACATAAAATACTCACAACAACCTCTACGAAAGACTTAAAAAATATGAGCGTGTAAGCCTCGTTGTGGTTAAGAATATGGGCCATTTGCTTTCTTTTAGTCTTCGCAAAATCGACAAAGAAAAAAGTGGAAGGATCAGTTACGAGGATGGGAAGGACATGCCTCGGCGTCCGATTGAGAATGTCACAGAGAAACGCGAGAAACAGAGAAGGTAGCGACGAATGAGAAACGGATGCTTAGGTTAAAGGTCAACACAGGTGCGATGCGTTTTACTGATATTATTATTATTATTATTATTATTATTATTATTATTATTATTATTATTGACATCCATAAGAAGGCATCAAGGGGAAAAAAATATATGCAGACCCAAACATAGTCACTCGATTAACGGACATGGAAATGAAAAAAAAAAAAAAGGAAATAGTTACAGTAAAGTAGAAAAAAATGACAGTAAAAAGAAAAAAAGTGTCAATAAAGTAAAAAGAAAAGAAATAAAGGTAAGGGACAAAAATCATTATCTAATGAGTTAACAGGTGGGCGTTGGCTTTTGTGTTACACTAATCAGTTTCAAAAAGGGAAAGTCTGAAGTAAATGACGGACAAATTAACACACTAAGCAGCAGAGCAACATTAATAATCAGCAAATAACAACAAAACTCCCTCACCTCCCCCTTCCCTCATCATCTAACTAACGGGGAGCATACGGCAGGGGGCGCATCGCTACACTCACTCGCCGCCGCCAACCCCCTATATTCCCTCTCCCTTCCCCTTCCCTCATCATCTAACTAACGGGGAGCATACGGCAGGGGGCGCATCGCTACACTCACTCGCCGCCGCCAACCCCCTATATTCCCTCTCCCTCCCCCTTCCCTCATCATCTAACTAACGGGGAGCATACGGCAGGGGGCGCATCGCTACACTCACTGCCGCCGCCACCCCTATATTCCCTCCCCCTCCCCCTTCCCTCATCATCTAACTAACGGGGAGCATACGGCAGGGGGCGCATCGCTACACTCACTCGCAGCCTCCACCCCCTATATTCCCTCCCCCTCCCCCTTCCCTCATCATCTAACTAACGGGGAGCATACGGCAGGGGGCGCATCGCTACACTCACTCGCCGCCGCCAACCCCCTATATTCCTCATCATCTAACTAACCCTCATCATTTAACTAACGGGGAGCATACGGCAGGGGGCGCATCGCTACACTCACTCGCCGCCTCAACCCCCTATATTCCCTCATCATCTAAAAAACGGGGAGCATACGGCAGGGGGCGCATCGCTACACTCACTCGCCGCCGCCAACCCCCTATTCCTTCACCATCCGCTAATACAAACCCGCAAACTTGTAACGATTGATTAACTAACATGGAGACAGACAGAAATACAGACAGATACAAATACTAACGCAGATGGACGAATATAGAGACAGACACACAAGCAGACAAGCATCAACAAACAGACCAATAAGCCGATGGATATAATAGCACTCAAGGACAGACAGAGAGACAATCAGACAGACAGAGAGACAGCTATATACAGATACTGAGTAAGCGATGTAGAAAGACGGTTGAGAGAGAGAGAGAGAGAGAGAGAGAGAGAGAGAGAGAGAGAGAGAGAGAGAGAGCATATTCCAAGATTTCTCACTAACTAAAAAATAAGTGGTAAATAAAAACAACGCTTTCGCTATGTTCCACACACTTCACTCTCTCACTTTCCTCCCTCGCCTTTTTCCGCCATACTTTTACCGACAGACAACAAAAAGCTAATGTCCTGGATGTAGCCTTTTTTTTTTTTTACAGAGGAGACAGTTCAAGGGTGTAAAAAAAAAAGAAAACAATAATGAAAAAAAAAAAAAAAGCCCGCTACTTACCGCTCCCGAATAGAGTACATAGGAGTGGCCAAAAAGAGAGGTCAGTTTCGGGAGGAGAGGTGACCTGATACGCGTAAAATGGTTCAATTGAAGATCTTAAGGGAACGAGACCGGCATCAGTGGCACGTTGATAGTGTTGGAACTAGTCTCAGAGGAATGATGGCTTAGGAAGGGAGAGTTTGTAGTGAGGGTTAAGTCAAAAGTTGTCGTTCGTGTCTTATACGTGTTGTGGCGTACTGCATCTGTTTTCATACACACACACACACACACACACACACACACATTCAGTCAATCAATATAAGGCGGTGCAAGAACAATTTAAATTCACTAGAGAAATAATACCGCAATAAAATTCACTCTGTTCCAAATATTCCTTCATTACTCTCTCTCTCTCTCTCTCTCTCTCTCTCTCTCTCTCTCTCTCTCTCTCTCTCTCTCTCTCTGGCCTAAAAAATTCACTCTGATCCAAATATTCCTTGTTACTCTCTCTCTCTCTCTCTCTCTCTCTCTCTCTCTCTCTCTCTCTCTCTCTCTCTCTCTCTCTCTCTCTAACACCGCAGATTCAAGAAATTCACTCTGATCCAAATATTCCTTCATTACTCTCTCTCTCTCTCTCTCTCTCTCTCTCTCTGGTGCAAGAACAATTAAAATTCACACTTGAGACAACACCGCAATAAAATTCACTCTGATCCAAATATTCCTTCATTACTCTCTCTCCCCCCCCCCCGTGACGTCAGCACGGTAACACGCGGATATTTCCTCGGTGTCTTTATTTCCTGCCCCGACCCGGATGGTGACGCGCGGCGCGGCCAGGAGGCGGCGCAGGAAGGAAGGCGCTCAGGAAGTGTTGTAATGACGCCGCGCCGCTCCCACACACACCACCACCACCATCACCGCTCCCACAGTCGACATCATCACCCTCATCACCACCACCGCTCTCACAGTCACCACCACCACCACCACCTGTTACTATAAACCATTACTGTTGCTGCTATCATAGTTATCTTGTTTTCAATACTAATGATGTGAATTGAAGTAGTGGAGCCCTCCATGATTGTGTCGGGAAAATAAACATGGGTGGAGGTATCATTTATGTTGTAGTGATATTAGTGTAGTAGTAGTAGTAGTAGTAGTTATATTAGTGTAGTAGTAGTAGTAGTAGTAATATAAATCTATAGTAATAGTAGAAGTAGTAGTAGTAGTAGTAGTGGTGGTGGGGATGGGGGTGATGGCGGTGATAGAAGTACAGATTAATGATAACGGTAATAATAATAATGATAATAATAATAATAATAATAATCATAATAATAATAATAATAGTCAGCATCAGCAATGACGTCATGAAGACAACAATGGCAGCAGCAGCGAGACAATTAATGCCCCTAACGACGCGCTTCCCGGAGGAGGAGGAGGAGGAGGAGGAAAAGCGAAGCATAAACTAAAGAAAGAACGTAGGCGAGGAGGAGGAGGAGGAAAAAAACGAGGAAAAATAACACAACCAAACAAGAAGAGGAAGAGGAGGAGGAGGAAGAGGAAGAGGTGGATGTGATAATTAGTGGATGGGATAATGAGGGTGAATCATAGGAGTAACGAAAGAGGGAGAGAAATAAACGAGGGATTAAAGAAGGTGAGAGGAGAGAGAATAAGGATAAAATGTGAGATGATAAAATTGTGTGTGGAGTGGCCATGATACCCTCCTCCTCCTCCTCCTCCTCCTCCTCCTCCTGCTCTTCTTTTTCTTCTCCTCTCTTTCCACCTTCGTTCCCTTTCTTTACTTCCTTGTTCTCATTTTTACTTTCTTCTTGAGTCTTCCATTATTTTTCTTTTTTTTCTTCCTCCTCCTCTTCTTTTTCTCCTCTCTTTCCTCCTTCGTCCCTTTCTTCTCTTCCTTGTTCACTCTTTTCTTCCCCCTTCTATTTTTTTCTCATTTTTACTTCCTTCTTGAGTCTTCCATTATCTTTTTTTTTCTCCTCCCTCCTTCTCTTCCTTTCCTCCTTCTCCTCCATCGTTCCCTTTTTTTATCGTTTCCTCCTCCTCCTCCTCCTGTTCTTTCTTTCTTCTCCATTTCCTCCTTTCTTCCTTCACTTCATTCTTTTCTTCCCCTTCATTTTTCTCATCTTCTATCTTTCTTTTTCCTCCTTTGCCTCTCTTTCTCATCCTTCTCCCCTCTTTTCTTCCTCCTCCTCCTCCTCCTCCTCCTCCTCCTCCTCCTCCTCTTAATTCTTCTCTTTCTTCCTCGTCTTTCCTTCTGAGAATCTCCTCCTTCTCTTCCTCTCCTCGTCCTCCTTCACAACCATATTTTCCTTTATCATCATTTCCTCCTCCTTCTCCTCCTTCTCCTCCTCCTCCTCCTGCTTCTCCTCCTCCTGGCCGTATCCGCATCCTGGGTGACACATTAATATCGTTTCCGGAAGCCAATGTGTCCGGAACTAACTCCCTTACCCCCTTTCCTCCTACTCTTCCTCCTCCTCCTCCTTCAACTTACTCTCTCTCTTTCACCTCCCATTCTCTCTCTCTCTCTCTCTCTCTCTCTCTCTCTCTCTCTCTCTCTCTCTCTCTCTCTCTCTCTCTCTCTCTCTCTCTCTCTCTCTCTCTCTCTCTCTCTCTCTCTCTCTCTCTCATCCCCTTCGTTTTTCTCCCTTTCTCTTTCTTTCTCTCCCATTCCCTCCTTTCTCTTTCTCTCCCATTCCTTCCTCTCTCTCTCTCTCTCTCTCTCTCTCTCTCTCTCTCCCCGTGCAGGCAAGATAATGATAAGACACAAAGCTTGGCGGGTCTTCTCCTTATCTCGGCAGCCTCCCGAGGTTCATCTTATCGGGGTTAACACAAGTTCTTCCTCCTCCTCCTCCTCCTCCTCTCTCTCCCGTGACGCAAATTGTGCCTCCTTTTTTTTTATTCCTCCTTTTATCTTTTTCTTCTCTCTTCTTTTTTCTCTTTTTTTTGTTTCCTTTTCCCGTTCGTCCTATATTTTTACTTTTCAACGCTCTCTCTCTCTCTCTCTCTCTCTCTCTCTCTCTCTCTCTCTCTCTCTCTCTCTCTCTCTCTTCTTAGAAATGGTGGAAATAGGATGCTTGCTTTTGAGAGAGAGAGAGAGAGAGAGAGAGAGAGTAGAGTAAAACAAAAACAAATACAGGGGAAGCAAAATCTATACGTGTTCTTGACTAGTGAAATTCAATATGTTTTCTTTTCCTCTTCCTTTTTCTTTTTTTTCTTTATCTCT
This sequence comes from Eriocheir sinensis, assembly GCF_024679095.1. Classification (NCBI taxonomy): domain Eukaryota; kingdom Metazoa; phylum Arthropoda; class Malacostraca; order Decapoda; family Varunidae; genus Eriocheir; species Eriocheir sinensis. Next base: position 7,671,428 of record NC_066549.1, on the reverse strand, counting down.
TCCTCAATATCGCCTTGCTTTTGTTTTTGTTGTTGTTGTTGTAAGAAAATGGGAATGCTCTCCTTGTCCTTGCATTCTAACGTTTCTTTCTTCTTCTTTTTCTTTCTTTCTTTTTCTCCTCTTCGTTTTCTTTTCTTTATTTCCATTCATCCTCTTCCTTTTATTTCTTTACCTTTATTCTCTCCTTTTCTTCCATTTATCTGCTTCCTTTCCTTCCTTTTCTTCCACTTCTTCGTTTTTTCTTTATTTCTGTCGTCATCTTCCTCCTTTTCCTTTTATTTCCCTTTATCCTCTTTCTTTTCAACCTTTATTTCCATTTATTATCATCTTGTCGTCAGTATTATTGTTGTTGTATGATAATGGAAGTGTTGTTATCCTTGCATTCCGACGTTCATTTCCTGGGTTCGTGCTTTGGGTCGATCGTTGCCTTAATCTGGTCCTTCACGTTCAAGTTTGTCCCTCCGTCATGAACTGCGGTGATGCATAATTCAAGCAAGAGCGACAGGAATAGTGCAACTTGCTTATATAGAAAGAGTGAATGGGCGTTTGGGTTGGTCTCTCTCTCTCTCTCTCTCTCTCTCTCTCTCTCTCTCTCTCTCTCTCTCTCGTAAATCAACTTAGGAATGCAACACTTAATTATCATAACCCACTAAGTAAGATCTTAAAAAAAAACACGTATGAGTAACCTGACTGACCATTTAACTGTTGTATTTTCAATCTCTCTCTGCCTACCCTTCAAAACTATACAAAACAAACACAAGTAAACAGAAGAACCTAAGTCTGTCAGGGCATTAAACGCTCTGAGAACTCCCGACAGATCATCCTTCCCTGTATACTACTTCCTGATTCCTTATTCTCAAGACTCCTCCTCCTCCTTGCCTCACTCCCTTCCCCTTCCTCCTCCTCGCCTCGCCGCGTGGCCTTGGCGCGGCGCAGTAACGGACGCGGGGCGGGCAGGAAGTGTGTGACTTTTAACTCCTCACTTCTTCCTCTCCTTCACCTCTCGATGGAAAAAAATACCGACCCGGCGACAGCGGCGGATAATCACGTCATTGTTGTCCTCAGTGTTATTGTTATTAATAAGCCGGGGAGGAAGGGGCGTGGCGGGAACAGGTGGAAAGTGTGAACGCACGTACGACATTTGGGCTGCGCGAAGGAGACGGGTGCAAGGGGGGGGTAATGTGGGAGGGAGGGGGGGTGTTACAGGGCCATTTGGCAGCGCGGTAAACGTCTCCTGCTGGTGCATTTTCACTTCCGGTCATTGCCTGATTTACCCACTGGCCCGGTCATCTTCCTCGTCTGCCAGAGTACAAAGGGAACAACCACGGAGCCTTCGTGTATCCCTGCTTGCGGAAACTGGCGGAGGAAGTTCCTGATATGATTATGCGTTGGGAATATTCGATGCTTCCGTTGTATAAGTGTTTCGCATCGATGAGCGGATGATAAGCGGCTTTTTCTTGGCTGTTGGCGTGTGAGCATCCGTCACCTGGCGGGGCCGAGCTTGGCCTCCTAACAAGCACTAGCCGCCTCCAGCCACGGATGTCTATAAGCATTAGTTTGGCCTGAGGCGCGTCGTGTTGCCTTGGGAAGTGCGCAGCGCGACCCCGAGCCTTGTTGACACAGTGATCAGCCAGCGAGCGCTCTTGCCTTGCTGCCGCGCCCATGATGCAACGAGGCGATGGGTGCCGCTCGGTGACTTGCGCGGCCCTCAGCGTTACCACATTATCGTACTCAACATTGCATTGACCAGCTTCAGACCCAAACTATCGTGTACCCCAATCAAAGAACGATATTAAGTCAAAATTACTGTTGAAGCTGTTAATTACTGGTGTCTTCCTGCAAGTTATGAGCCAGAACCCGGAAAATAAAATGTGCTGAGTACAATGATATGGTGATTTTGCCGACCCTCACTGTTGTCACGGGTCTGAGAGCACGGCCGACGCGAGGCTGCCTTGGGTCATTGTGCTGATCAGAGCCAATCGACGAAGGTTAAACGCAGGGGTGTGGAAGGTAGCGATGCATGGGACCATTAGACAGGAAGCACGGAAGCACGCCATGAAAAGTCTAAGGTAGGTATTATAAAACACTTTCGGTTCTCACATCAGCTATTTCTAGAGGTCAAAGAGGGAGTCAGTCGGGTTCTAATGAGTGTTTCTTTAGGTTCACGGTACAGAAGAAGGGTCAAACTACCAACAGGGCCATAAATCTACTCCTGGAAATGCCCAAAACTCCTACGAAAGCCTTGTCAAATATGTGAACTTGGGCAACGAAATGTTTTAAAATACGACCCTTATTTACATCATCACCCATGCCTGTAGTACTGCGCCATCCACGTGTTTCATCCACCACGCATCACATCACCACCACCACCACCACCACCCTCATCACCACCAGCCACGCCAGGAAAGCATACAACAAGCGCCACGTGGCTCATGCATCACCACAAGCCCGGAATCATGGAACACAGCATCACCACCACAACACCACCATCACCACCATCGCCGCCACTATCACCTCCACTACCGGAAGCAGCCCAAGGCCCTTCCTTCCACGACCTCGGAACGTCTCGAGTCTTTGTTCTTGCACGCTCGACCGCCCATACACCACACACACACACAACCTGCACCACTGATACACCACCAATACACCACCTACACCGCCGATATACACCATCTACATCACCGATATACACCAACACACCACCGATACACCACCAATACACTCTCGATAAACCACCAATATACACCCTCGATACACCACCTACACCACCAATATACACCAACACACCAGCTTATACCACCCATACACTCAATACAAACCACTTACACCACCGATATACACCAACACACCACCGATACACCACCAATACACCCTCGACACACCACCAATACAAACCATCTACACTACCGATATACACCAACACACCAGCTTATACCACCCAAACACTCAATACAAACCACCTACACCACCGATATACACCAACACACCACCAATACAAACCACCTACACCACCGATATACACCAACACACCACCTACATCGTCCATGCAACACCATTACACCCACCTACACCTCAATACACAAACTACACCCACCTACACCTCAATACACAAACTACACCAACACATAACACCGCCCATTCACCCAGACACACAACACACAGCTCATTCACCCCGACACACCACCTACGCCGTCGATACACCCCGATACACAAACTTGCACCCCGACGCACACACAACACACAGCTCATACGTATATACAGTGCACCCCGGAAACACTAACGAGGCTCCGATACACACCGCCTACACTCGACGACCCACCTTGACCTCCGATACATCCCCACCTACCTCAATACACTTTTAGCACCCCGACTTACCCAAGATACACACGTCATACACCTACATACCTACCATACCTATCTACCATACATCTTCACTATAATACACCCAGCGTGGCCCATGTTCCTCCAGCTACACCCCAGATAAGTGGTAGTTACGTACCATAGCTAACACCTGCGCCGTTAGTGTTACCTGTTACCTGAATGAATACCTTTGCGTTGGCAGGTAAATGGAGGCGCAGTAATATAAACTTCAGGTATCAGTGTTAGACTTTTAAACCAGCCTAAGGTATCACTATTAAAGGAAAATATTATACTAGCCCAAGCCAGGCCATGATGTCAATAAAGGCTTTTTTTACAGCAAAGGAGACAGCACAAGGGCACAAAAAAAGGAAACAATAAAAAAGGTCGCTGCTCGCTGCTCCTGTAAAGAATCCGAAGAGGTGGTGATTTGATTCGTTTGTTCCCAGCCGCTACGCCATTTATAAAGTAAGTTTGATATTTTCATTCATAAATATCTTTTATATATATATTTTTTTCCTATAATAGAAGAAATGTGAACTTTTTTTTATTTTCTCTTATTGGGGGAGCCCTTGAACTGCCTCCTTCACTAAAAGAGAAAAAAAAATATAATGTGGGTACTTTTGTAGAACTCTTGGTCTGTCTTCTTAACTAAAAAAAAAACTATAAAAAAACACTTATTCGTTGTTCCCAGCCGCTACGCCATTTATATAGTAAGTTTGATATTTTCATTCGTAAAGATCTTTTTTTATATATTTTTTCCTGTAATAGAAGAAATGCGAACTTTTTTTTATTTTCTCTTATTGGGGGAGCCCTTGAACTACCTCCTTTACTAAAAGAGAAAAAAAAATATACTGTGGGCACTTTTGTTTAACTCTTGGTCTGTCTTCTTAACTAAAAAAAACTATAAAAAAAACACTCATTCGTTGTTCCCAGCCGCTACGCCATTTATATAGTAACTGATATTTTCATTCGTAAAGATCTTTTTTATATATATTTTTTTCCTGTAATAGAAGAAATGCGAACTTTTTTCTTATTTTCTCTTTTTTGGTGAGCCCTTGAACTGCCTCCTTTACTTTAGAAGAGAAAAAATATATATATACTGTGGACACTTTTGTTTAAATCTTGGTCCGTCTTCTTCACACCGTTGCCATATTATCGTACTCAGAGCATAGTATTTACCGGTTTCTAACTCCTAACTATTGCCAAGAAACATCAGGATCTAACTCTTTTAACGATAACTATAGATGAGTTTCGATATTGGAGCCCATAAGACAGTTTTGGGGTAGGAAGCCGGGAAATATAAGCGGCTGAGTACGACAATCTGGCACCGCTGCTTCTTATAGCCTCTTCCATTTAGCATAACCTGTTTCTGGGTCGTGATCTGTAGAGTCCCTTGATAGATAGAGTCCCGACAACCTAAGATTTGGACGCCATTATTGGTCCTGTTTTCACCACGAGAGCGTGTGCTAGCGTTTGAAAAGCACGGCGAAAACAGGCCCAATAATGGCGTCCAAATCTTAGGTAGTCGGGACTCTATGAGGGACTACAGATCACGACCCAAAAACAGGTTACGCTAAATGGAAGACACTATTAACTAAAAATAAATAAATAAATAAAAAAAAAAAAACACTCATTCGTCATGGTGTATGTTCTCAGTGCCGTACTGCCTACCTTTCCACCAATATTGTGATACCTGGCAATCACTATACTACAGGTAAATCGTACATTCCTGCATTTTCATATACAACCTTTTTTTCATTAATGAGTGATGTCTTGTTACTCCCACATCAGCAGTTTATAATTTTGGTAAGGAGGTGGATTGTTACTCCCCCAACACAGGCTCAAGGGCTAATGCGAAGGAGATGAGCACCGAGGCCACGCGTAGCTATAGCGTATGCACCCAACTTTACTTACTTCACGGTTGCCTTTTTTTTTTTTTTACAACAAAGGAGACAGCTCAAAGGCACACAAAACAAGGAAACAATAATAAAAAAAAGCCCGCTACTCGCTGCTCCTATAAAAATAATCAAAACAGGTGGCCGAAAGAGAGGTCAATTTCGGGAGGAGAGGTGTCCTGATACTTTTTTTTTTTTTTACAACAAAGGAGACAGCTCAAAGGCACACAAAAAAAGGAAACAATAATAAAAAAGCCCGCTACTCGCTGCTCCTATAAAAAGAATCAAAATAGGTGGCCGAAAGAGAGGTCAATTTCGGGAGGAGAGGCGTCCTGATACCTTGATGCTTCTACAACACAGCAGTTCATATTTTTCGCTCGGGACACGTCTCGGTAATCCCCCAACGTTTTATTATTATTTCTTCATCTGCTCCTTCCTTTGTGGTGAGGGTGCCCGCGAGACCCCCCGAGCAAGGTCACCCTGGCTTACCTGGAGTGCTGCTGGGCCCCCCTGAGTGGCTGACCCCCAGGGCACGGCAGTCTCAGCATCCGGCCGCCCGCTCCGCCCCGCCCCGCCGCTCACCTGTCGGGAGGAAACAGCAGCGTGAGAAGCGTGTTGATCTTCCTGGCCGAGGCAAGATGTGTCTACTTGTGTCGCTGGTCCTGCTGTACTGAGATTAGAATATGTGTTGAGATATTCAGGAACACAACTAGTCTGTCTGTTTGTCTGTCTGTCTGTCTGTGTCTACTTGTGTCGCTGTTCCTGCTGTACTGAGATTAGAATAAGTGTTGAGATATTCAGGAACACAACTAGTCTGTCTGTTTGTCTGTCTGTCTGTCTGTCTGTCTGTGTCTACTTGTGTCGCTGGTCCTGCTGTACTGAACTTAGAATAAATGTTGAGATTCAGGAAGACAACTAGTCTGTCTGTTTTTCTGTCTGTTTGTCTTTCTATTTGTCTGTCTGTGTGTCTACTTATGTCGCTGGTCCTGCTGTACTGAGCTTAAAATAAATGTTAAGATATTCAGGAACACAACTCTCTCTCTCTCTCTCTCTCTCTCTCTCTCTCTCTCTCTCTCTCTCTCTCTCTCTCTCTCTCTCTCTCTCTCTCTCTCAGGAAAAAATGACGTATTAGGACAAATGAACTTACTCTAACACGGCAAAATTCGAGCTATTAGCAAATTACAAAATATACATTCCTTACTCCATTTATTTTTCTTTTCTATTGAGCAGAAGAGCGGAAGAGTTATTAAGAGTTTTGCCTTGTGTCAGTGTGGCTTATTAGACTGTAAGGTCACTCAGGACCATAGTGTGTGTGTGTGTGTGTGTGTGTGTGTGTGTGTGTGTGTGTGTGTGTGTGTGTGTGTGTGTGCTCGCTCGCTCCGTTCACTCGACTGGGACACTTGCTTCATTCCCGCGCCGAGCATAAGAATGAGGATGACATGTGTTTCTCGGCAGCAAAAGCACTGAATGGCAGGTCATCTTTTTTCTGAGGCAATAAACGGCATTCCCACGAACAAATAAAATGATGATGGCGGGGGCCTTGACGGGGATGAGGGAGACACTAGAGAGAGGCCAGGAGGGTAAATACTTGAGGTGCTGGGAAACAAATAGAAGGCATGCGTCACAGGTTCCCACAGGTTCATGGAGAGACATCGCCTGCCCTGGGCCTCGAGTGACAGCTTGGCGGCGCTGGAGTGGACGCCTGGAGCACGCTGAAGGCAGGGAGGCGGAACAGGTGAAATCTACAGGTGTAAGTTAAAATGGATAGATAGATAAATAGATAGAGCTTTATTATTACTATTATTATTATCATAGTTTATCTTTCCGAACATAGACTACCTAAGATAATAAAACAAAATACTCAAACAATACAAAAACAATAATATAATAAACCCATGATTAAAAAATTGTCCAGGTAAGAGAGAGAGAGAGAGAGAGAGAGAGAGAGAGAGAGAGAGAGAGAGAGAGAGAGAGAGAGAGAGAGAGAGAGAGAGAGAGACCCAGCGGCGGGCCGTTGTCCGCTCATCGACATATCTGTATTAAATTGTACTATGTAAGATGTAAAAATAAACAAAGAAAAAGAAGAGAGAGAGAGAGAGAGAGAGAGAGAGAGAGAGAGAGAGAGAGAGAGAGAGAGAGAGAGAGAGAGAGAGAGAGAGAGAGAGAGAGAGAGAGAGAGAGAGAGAGAGAGAGAGAGAGAGAAACACAAAGAAACACAAAGGAAAAACGAGCAACAGCAGACATGCTGGTCCTTACGAGGCTGTTTGTGACAAGCTACACTAACTATCTAATCAAAGGTGGAAGATGAAGGACAGCAAAGGCGAAAGCTCCTCCCCCCCCCCCCCATCTCTCCAGCAAAAGCTGGCAGGAAAGGAAAAAGAACCATGCAGCATGGAAAAGCTGCATGGAAATTATGTAGGAAAGAGGAAAGAAAAATGGACAAGGACATCAGTATTCGAAAGAACTTAACGTTATTACGACAATGAGTAATATCTTAGTTGCTGGTTGGATTCAAAATACTTGTCTAATCTATTCATGAGGGCCGTAACTGTTGTACTATCAACGACATCACAGGGTAGAGAATTTCAAATATAAACGACTCGATTGAAGAAGTGTTTGGCTTCGTGCGACGAGAATCTTTTGCCACTGATCTTGAAATTGTTATTTCTTCTTGTTCTATTTGATCGATCAATTGTAAAGTAATCTTCCGCATTAATATCACTGAATCCTTTAAACATTTTAAACACTTCGCCTCGCATTCTTCGTTTTGATAGGGTGAATAAATTTACTTCTTTAAGCCTTTGTTCATAAGATAATTTTCTCAACCTAGGAATTATTTTTGTTACTCTCCGTTGAACCCGTTCTAACTTTTCTATGTCTTTTCTGTAAAAGGGAGACCAAAACTGTACACAGTACTCTAGATGGGGTCGAACCAACGAATTATATAGTTTTAATATTACTTTTTCCGATTTATTATTAAAGACTCGTTTGATGAAGCCAACCAATTTTTTTGCGGTTGTAACAGATTGGGCAAATATCAAAAAGCACTTTCGAAATAACTTAAAGTGTGACCATAAATTGAACTGGATAAAAATTGTGGATGGAAATTAGATACTACTGTGTTAGATGCCTCCAACACTGGGAGTTCGCTCCCACAGGGTCTTGAAAACGCCTCAAAGACCAATCGCTTGTCCTGAGCCTCGGTCCCGAGAGAGACTTTCACAACCCGGCGCTTTTCAGCTATTGTCCTCGTAGTTTTGTCCCATAGAACGGGGCCGGCGTAGTCACCCAGAGCAAGGTTGGCAAGGGAGGAGAGGAACCAGCAATTCGCTCCCACTTTCCGAATCCTCTAACTCTAACACAACTCCGCGACCCTTGCGATGCCTGGCCAGTGACATCTGTCACCAGGTGTTCTCCACCAACTCTAGAGAGTATCAGACGCCCTTCCAGAGACCCAAAGGCTGAAATATTCCTTGAGTATAAGGAAAACCCTCAGAAACTTCACCTAGAAGCCAGGAGGTACAAACTCAAAAGGCGCACGGAAGACATCTCTTTCAGGAGAAAAGAACAAGAACCAGCTGTTATGCAGAATAGGGATGGGAGTACCGTCGATAGAGGGGAGGGACAACTGGTTCCCAGGGAGGCTTTTTAGTGCAGAGGTCGCCACACTCCTCTACACCGCAGGCCTAAATAATTAGGCACGGTCCAGCTGACTAGGACCCTGGAACTCCAACCATTGTCTCATAAAGAGATCCTCTGCCTGCAGTCCAATCCACCACTGCTGCTGCCCACAGGCTTCACCGTGACCCTGGCACGGGAGACATCAGGTATTACATCTTGTCCAAGTGTGACCTGTGACTATGCAAAGCAGGGGCGTCTAGTTCCCTGAGGTGAAAACATTTCACCCGCATACCGGAAAATGAATCTCTCTCTCCTCCCAGCGATGATAAGATTCACAGTTGCGGCGCTTACACTCAGTCCTCGGTAGTATAGTGGTGAGTATCCCCGCCTGTCACGCGGGAGACCGGGGTTCGATTCCCCGCCGGGGAGGACAACATTTTTATTGTTAGGTCCTTGATTGCGTCGCTGAGAGAGAGAGAGATTAATTCCTTCAATAAGATAACGAAAGCTGACATAAGAACGTAAGGAGTCCGCAAGAGGCCGGTTGGCCTATACAAGGCAGCTCCTGTACATTCAACCCCACCTTACTTCACCATCCATGGCTTTATCTAACCTCTTCTTGAATGTATCTATGGTATTGGCACCCACAACAGGGCTCCCAAGCCTGTTCCATTCGTCCACCACTCTATTGGTGAACCAATTTTTGCCTGTCTTTGTTGAATCTGAATTTGTCTAACTTAAAACCATTGCTACGCGTCCTACCTGGCTCTTTTACTATCAAAATCTTATTGACATCCCCTTTATTAAAGCCCTTCATCCATTTATAGACTTCGATCAAGTCTCCTCGCAACCTTCGCCTTTCTAGAGAGTGTAGATTTAAATGGTTCAGCCTGTCTTCATAAGGCAAGTTTCTCACCCCCTGAATCATTTTTGTCATCCTCCTCTGTACAGATTCTAACATCTTGATATCCATTCTATAGTAGGGGGACCAGAACTGAACTGCATAATCGAGATGAGGTCTAACTAGTGCTAAGTAAAGTTTGAGGATGACTTCAGCGCTCCTATTGCTTGCGCTCCTTGAGATGAAACCAAGTACTCTGTTTGCCCGATTTTTAGCCTGAATGCATTGAGCCCTAGGACGGAGGTCAGCGCTCACTAGGAATACTAAGTCTCTCTCACGCCCAGACCTACTTAGAGGAGTGCCATTTAAGGAGTAATTTTGTGAGGGGCTATTCCTACCTACGCTCAGAATGCTACACTGCCCGATATTGAATTCCATCTGCCACTTTCCCGCCCAATCATATAGTCTGTCAAGCTCATCCTGGAGAACGCTAGCGTCCCTGTCTGATTGGATTACTCTACCGATCTTGGTATCATCTGCGAACTTGCTGACATCAATACTAATTCCTGTGTCCAAGTCATTGATGTAAATAATAAAAAGCAGAGGACCCAGCACCGACCCTTGTGGGACTCCACTCGTAACACTGCCCCATTCAGATTTTTTACCATTGATTTGCACTCTCTGCTTCCTACCACTAAGCCACGCCCTGATCCAGTTCAAAACTTTCCCATCTACGCCGTGAGCCTGTAATTTTAGTAACAGCCGTTGATGAGGAACTTTGTCGAACGCTTTATTGAAATCTAGATATAATATGTCATAGTTTTCACCTCTGTCAACCGCCTCGATTACTTTAGTGTAGAAGGACAACAGGTTAGTAAGGCAAGACCTGCCCTTTGTGAACCCATGCTGTGAATCATGAATTAAACTATGCTTCTCTAGATGGTCCCGAATGCTCCCGGCTATAATTGACTCCATCTTTCCTACAACTGATATTAAGCTAATTGGGCGATAATTTGAGATGGCTGACTTGTCTCCCTTTTTGAAAATCGGCGTAACATGACCACAGCAATCAAGGACCATCAACCACCCCATGAAGTCTAACATTAGACAATAAAAATGTTGTCCTCCCCGGCGGGGAATCGAACCCCGGTCTCCCGCGTGACAGGCGGGGATACTCACCACTATACTACCGAGGACTGAGTACAAACGCCGCCGCTGTGAGTCTTATCGTCGCTGGGAGGAGATAACCGGGTACGAAGGAGTTGTTGCTTCTGATGATAATGATGATGATAGTGATGATAAGGGAGAGGAGAAAGTCTGGAGAAGGAAGAGGCGTGGAGATGGTGAGGAAGGTTATTTTATCATTACCATTATTATTATTATTATTATTATTATTATTATTATTATTATTATTATTATTATTATTATTATTATTATTATTATTATTACTATTATTATTATTATTATTATTATTATTATTATTATTATTATTATTATTATTATTATTGTTATTGTTATTATTATTACTATTATTATTACTTTCATCATTATTATCATCCTGATCATCGTCACCCTCATAAAACAGCTTACAGATTCCCATCACCTGTTCAAATGACGCCTATATAGCTCTCTGTCCATCCCCTGCTGTGTTACGCTCGTTAAAGATCACACCACCGGCAGGTAACAGGTACTTTCAACAGGTATACACTCGGACTCACCACACCTCACCACACCTGTGTCACTTGAGGTATAGAACTACCCAGACATGCAATTTTTTTTTTTTTTTTTTTTTTTTTTTTTTTTTTGCTGCCTGTAGCGCCGGGAGGCTTTCTTGAGGGGTCTCGTCGGCGACCCCAGCCCGTTAGTGGCGCAGGCGAATTTTATTTATAGTGGCTGCCGTGATATATGACGTACTAGGAGGAGGAGGAAGAGGAGAAGGAGGAGGAGAAGGAAAGGCGTAGAAGAGGCTGTAGCTGATGGTCGTTCTCTTTTGCTTTAAGAAACAAAAAGAAAGTAATGTGCGTTGCATGGTGTGTTACTTCTGTCCTGTGGTGAGAGCTATTATTTACGTGGGGGGGTAGGGGGCTGTTCTCTCTCTCTCTCTCTCTCTCTCTCTCTCTCTCTCTCTCTCTCTCTCTCTCTCTCTCTCTCTCTCTCTCTCTCTCTCTCTCTCTCTCTCTCTCTCACACACACACACACACACTACTTATAACAAAGGGATGTGTTTTCTTTCCCTGTGGTCGTCAAATTCATTATTATCTATCTGTTCCTCAATATATTTTCTTTCATTCTTTCCTTTCTTTTTCTCAGTCACATAACACACTTCACTCCTCCTCCTCCTCCTCCTCCTCCTCCTTCCCTTTGGTCTCCCTTATATCCCTCTCTTTCTTTCTTTCTCTCTTTGTTTTCATTTCTCATCTCAAAGTTCTTTCCTTGTGTCTCTCCGATGTCTAGTTATTCTCTTTTTTGTATTTCAGTTCAGTTATAAAAAACGTATCCATTTATTTTTTCATTTTGCCTCCTTCATAAAATTAAATTGTTTACATATCGATTCAAATTTTCCGACTCAAACGTTTCCTTCACTCCTCTTCCTCCTCCTCCTACTACTACTACTATTACTACTACTATTACTACTACTACTTCCCTTTGGTCTCCCTTATTTCCCTCTCTTTCTTTCTTTCTTTTTCATTTCTCATCTCAGACTTCTTTCTTTGTCTCTCTCCGATGTCTTGTTTTTATTTTATTTTTTGTATTTCAGTTAAGTTAAAAAAAAACCGTATCCATATATATTTTTTTCATTTCGCCTCCTTCATAAAATTATATATTTTACGCCTCGACTCAAATTTCCCGATTCTTACGTTTTCCTCATTTTCCTGGTGTGAGTACTAATTGGGGGAGGGGGCGTGCGTGCAATTTGGTGACCATGTCTTGGCCTTGGTCTGGGAAACAATAACATAGAGTCGTGACCGAAGACAAGTGTGTGAAGGTGTGAAAATAATGATAATAATAATGATGATGATGATGATGATGATGATGATGAAGAAGAAGCTCTGTATGAGAATGTGGTTGAAGTAAAGGAAAGAAATAGAGAAAAGATAAAAAATAATGACAAATATGGCAAAAAAAAAATGAAGATAGATAAAAATAATGACAAAAAGATGAAGATAAATATAAAAATAATAATAAATATGGCAAAAAAATGAAGATAAAGAAACAAATACTGAAAAATATGGCAAAAAAAAAGATAAAGAAACAAATACTGAAAAATATGGCAAAAAATGAAGATAAAGATAAAAATAACAACAAACAAATAAGCACAAAGACAAGATAAAGATAAAAAGTAAACAAAAAGAAAAAAAAAAGAGGAACTGGAATGGCGTCTTTGAATACTGAATGTAGGTAAATGCGTCACACTTTCGATCTCAAGGCTAGAAATAAGTAAAAATAAAATAAAAAGAATAAAAAAGGTGAAAAGAAAAAAAAAGAAAAGGAAGAGAAAATACGCATACAGTTAACAGGATTTAACTGAATGAAGAGCAGTGAGAGTGTACGTGTGTGTGTGTGTGTGTGTGTGTGTGTGTGTGTGTGTGTGAGAGAGAGAGAGAGCATCCCCTATCCTCATTTAATCTTACCTTATCAATTATCACTCTTCCCCTCTTGAAAGCTTTCCCTTGAGGAGGAGGAGGAGGAAGAAGAAGAAGAAGAAGAAGAAGAAGAGGAGGAGGAGGAGGAAGAGGAAGAGGAGGAGGAGGAAGAGGAAGAGGAGGAAGAAGAGGAAGTGATATAGAGCAGAGAACTATGTATCTTCCATCCCTCTCATCTCATTCCTCACATGGAGACAGAGGATTAGGAGGAGGAGGAGAAGGAGCGGAAGAGGAGGAGGAGGAAGAAGAAGAAGAGGAAGAAGAAGGAGGAGGAGGAGGAGGAAGAAAGCAGGGAGTGTATCTTTTATCTCTCGTTATCATTGTCTTAGAGAGGAAGAGAAGGGAGGAGGAGGAGAGAGACGAGGGAGGAGGAGACGGGAGGAAGGAATAAGGAGTGAGGGATGAGGAAAGGGGGGAGGGGTTCTGAGGATGCCATGGGGGGTAGAGGGGGGCAAGGGGGGTAAGGGGGGGGGTAAACAAAGGGGATGGTCGTAATAAACAGTGGCGGGCCGTCTTGCTGCCCCGGCCACCCATTGTTGGGGCCGGAAGCGGAAAGGTGGAGACTGTCGCCATCTTGTCCTCCTCCGTCACGCCCTCCTCCTCCTCCTCCTCCTCCTCCTCCTCCTCCTGCTGCTTCTTCCTCCTCCACCCTCCTTTCCATCGCTGCACTTCCTCCTCCTCCTTTCACCTCCTCCTATTATTTTTTTTCTTGTTCTTGTTATTTTTTCTTTTCTTTTTTTCTCACTTTCTTCTGCTTCTCTTTTTCCTCCTCCTCCTCCTTCTGCTTCTTCCTCCTCCACCCTCCTTTCCATCTCTGCACTTCCTCCTCCTCCTTTCTCCCCCTCTACCTACTGCTATTTTTTTTGTTCTTTTTTCCTTCTTTCAATCTCCTCTTTCTTCACCTCCTCCTCCTCCTCCTCCTCCACCTTCTCCTCCTTCAACCTAGATTGCAAGTAGCGAAAGTCAACAATAGAGTAAAGCAACAGTTAATGTCCGCATGACAGGTGGAGTGAGGTGTGGGTGCAGTAAGGTGACAGGTCACTGGTGCGTGCCTAGTACCACCGGTAAAACGAGGATCAAGCCTCCACCTGTGCCCCTGAAACTACACCTCACCCATCGTGAGTATTAGGAGGGATTCTGGGGCTGCCCTGTGCAGGCCACTCGTCCTCTTCCAGTCTCCCTGTGTTTCTATGTTCTTATGTTCTTATGTAATGAAGCCATTTTCCCCCACAGCTTAGGTTACCAGTAGTGTAAGTTAAGGGTAGTAATTTCCTCTTATTTCTCTCTTTTTACTGCAAAATTTCCATGACCTTTTCTTCCTTAAAGGTACATGGTGTTCTCTTCTAACTATTTCCTGCCGGCACGTTGCCGGAGGGAGAGGTGGGTGGGGAGGAGCCTTCATCTATTCTGTCCTGTCTTACCACACGTAGATTACTAGTAGTAGCGGTAGTAAACAGACACCCTCGCCATAGACCGATAGGTCTTCTGGTGTCTGTTCTTCCTATGTATCCCTATGTATTCTCCTCCTCCTTCTGCTTCTTCCTCCTCCACCCTTCTTTCCATCGCTGTACTTCCTCCTCCTCCTCCTTTCTCTTGCCTCCTTCTCCTCCTCCTCCTCCTCCTGTTTTTCTATTTAATTTCCTTCTTCTTAATCTCTTTTTCTCACCTCCTCCTCCTCCTCCTCCTCCTCTTCCTCCTCCTTCTTCCTCTTCCTCGATCCTTTCTCCTCCACCTCCTATATTTTTCTTGTTATTTTTCAACTTCTTAATCTCTTTCTTTACTTTCTCTACTTCTTCCTCCTCTTTCTTCCGCTTCTTCCTCCTCCACTCTCTTCATTCTTTTCCATCTCTGCACTTCCTTCTCCTCCTCCTCCTCTTTTTCTTGTTCTTTTCTTCTTTTTATATTTTTTATTTCATTTTGTCCTCTTCCTTCTCCACCTTCCTTTCCATTTCTTCATCTTTTCACCCTCCTCCTCCTCCTCCTCCTCCTCCACCCTCTATTTTTCTCCTTTTTCTTCTTCTTGATCTCCTCTTTCTGCAATTTTCTCCTCCTCTTCCTCCCTCCTCCATCTCCTATCTTTTTATATCTCTTCTTTCTTCGTCATCTTTCTCCTCCTTCACTTCCTCCTCCTCCTCTTTTTCTTCTTACTAATCAATTCTTCTTCCTCCTCCTCTAACCTCTCTTTCATCTTCACTCCCTCCTCCTCCTCCTCTTCTTTTTCCTCTCCCTCCTCCTTCTTCTTGTTTTACTTCTCACAGATCAATTTCTTCTTCCTTCTCCTCCTCTACCTTCTTCCTCCTCCTCCAACCTCCCTTCCATCTTCACTTCCTCCTCCTCCTCCTCCTCCTTCTTCTTGTTTTCTTCTCACTGATCAATTCCTTCTTTCTTCTCCTCCTCTACCTCCTTCCTCCTCCTCCAACCTCTCTCTCATCTTCACTTCCTCCTCCTGGCTCTCTGAGCGGAAACAGAGAGTAGTTCTAAACGGTGTTACATCTAACTGGCTCGATGTCAGAAGCGGCGTACCTCAAGGATCAGTGCTTGGCCCCATGCTCTTCTTAATTTATGTTAATGATATCGATGATGGGCTCACTTGCAAAGTATCAAAATTTGCTGATGACACAAAAACTGCAAGGAAAGTAACTGCGACACTCGACGAAGAAGCCTTACAATCAGATCTAGATCGACTTGCACGTTGGGCCAATCAATGGGAAATAAAATTTAACGTTGACAAATGTAAAGTGTTGCACATCGGAAAAATTAATCGCGTTCGGTACGTAATGAATGGCCAACAACTTTCTGCAGTAAGTAAGGAAAAGGATCTTGGAATCACTATATCGAGCGATTTAAAGCCCGGTCAGCATTGTTCAGAGGTAGTTAAAACTGCAAACAAATTGGTTTGCTTCATCGGACGAGTCTTTGATAATAAATCGGAAAAAGTAATATTAAAACTGTATAATTCGTTGGTTCGACCCCGTCTAGAGTACTGAGTACAGTTTTGGTCTCCCTATTACAGAAAAGACATAGAAAAGTTGGAACGGGTTCAACGAAGAGTAACAAAGATGATTCCTAGGTTGAAAAATTTATCGTATGAACAAAGGCTTAAAGAAGTAAATTTATTCAGCCTATCAAAACGAAGAATGCGAGGCGATCTAATAGAAGTGTTTAAAATGTTTAAAGGAGTCAGTGATATTAACGCGGAAGATTACTTTACAATTGATCGATCAAATAGAACAAGAAGAAATCACAATTTGAAGATAAGTGGTAAAAGATTCTCGTCGTACGAAGCTAAACACTTCTTCTTCAATCGAGTTGTTAATGTTTGGAACTCTCTACCCTGTGATGTCGTTGATAGTACAACAGTTACGGCCTTCAAGAATAGATTAGACAAGTATTTTGAATCCAACCAGCAACTAAGATATTACTCATTGTCGTAATAACGTTAAGTTCTTTTGAATACTGGTGTCCTTGTCCGCTTTTATCGCCCGGTTAGTGGTAGCAGTAATGGTAGTTCTTTCCTTTTCCTACATAATTTCCATGCAGTTTTTCCATGCTGCATGGTTCTTTTTCCTTTCCTGCCAGCTTTGGCTAGAGGGATGGGGGGGGGAGGGGGGGGGGAGGAGCCTTCGCCTTTGCTGTCCTTCATCTTCCACCTTTGATTAGATAGTTAGTGTAGTTTGTCACAAACAGCTTCGTAAGGACCAGCAGGTCTGCTGTTGTTTGTTCTTCCTTTGTGTTGCTGTGTGTTCCTCCTCTTCTTTTTCCTCCTCCTCCTTCTTGTTTTTCTTTTGTTAGCGCAGAGACCATCAACTCCTTCAAGAAACGCATTGATCGCCACTTTGCTGCATCGGGAGTGAACTGAACATTCCCAAGAGTAGATACACAAGTGCTTTAATCCTTCCCTGCAAGCCACTCCTATGGCAAACGGATTGATTAAATCACTGAACGCAGGCAGCCTAGTAATGAGCCAAAAGGCTTTCTGCTGCCTGCTAGTCCATGTTTCCATGTTTCTCCTCCTCCTTCCTCCACTTCCTCCTTCACTCCACTGTGGTTCCTGGACCGCTGCGTTTTTTGTATTGTTTAATTTTTTTCCTTCCTTTCCTTTCTCTTTCTCTTTATTACTTCCTCTTTATTCCCCTTTCCCCTTTCCCTCCGCCCTTATTATCGCACTCCCTTCGCTGTCTTTTTTTTTTATCTTTCATTAATTAATTTTCGACTTCGTTTTTTTTTTTTTTTTTTGGTTCCTTTTTTATTCTCTCGAGTCTTTGGTTTCCATTAATAAAAAAGTTAATTGATTGTTCATTGATTGTTTACCTCCTCTTCCTCCTCCTCCTTCTGTAATTGGTTTGTAGAGGAACGAATGAATCAGTCTCTGTCTCTTTGTGTCTCTCTGTCTCTCTGTCTATCTCGCTCTCGCTCTCCCCACCTGGTCTCCTGTCTGGTGGTAGTGGGAAGAATTATGAAAAATGAGTAAATGAGATGAGAATGCTAAAACGGGAGAGTTAGTGGTAGCAGTAATGGTAGTTCTTTCCTCTTTCCTATATAAATTCCATGCAGTTTTTCCATGCTGCATGGTTCTTTTTCCTTCCCTGCCAGCTTTGGCAGGAGGGATGGGGGGGTGGGGAGGAGCCTTCGCCTTTGCTGTCCTTCATCTTCCACCTTGTCACAAACAGCCTCTTAAGGACCATCAGGTCTGCTGTTGTTTATTCTTCCTTTGTGTTCCTCCTCCTCCTCCTCCTCCTAATCCTTTTTTTCCTCCTCCTTCTATTTATTTCTTTATATTATTACAATCCCAATTCACCTTCCTTCCTCTTCTTTCTCTCCTTCTTCTTCTTTTTCTTCTTGTATCTAATTCTTCATATTACTCCTCTCTCAACTCACTTTCCTCCTCCTCCTTCAGCGTTCCCTTCCTCCCCTCTCTAGTGTTTTCTTTCTCCGTGGTTGTCAAATTCATTATATCTATCAGTTCCTCAATATATTTTCTTTCGCTCTCCGTTCTCTTTTTGTCAGTCACATAACACACACACCACTCCTCCTCCTCCTCCTCCTCCTCCTCCTTCTCTTTCTTCCCCTCTAGTCTTCCCTCTTTCCCTCTCTCTCTTTCTCTCTTTTTTTTTTTTTCATCTCTTCTTTCTTTGGCTGTCTCCGGTGTCTTTGGTTCTTGTATTTCGTTTCTCTCCACCTTTATCTCTTTCTCTTCCCCTCTCTTTTTCTCTTTCTCTTTCTTCAATTCTTTTCCCAGACTTCATTATTGTGTGTCTCCAGTGCCCTATGTTATGTCTCTCTCTCTCTCTCTCTCTCTCTCTCTCTCTCTCTCTCTCTCTCTCTCTCTCTCTCTCTCTCTCTCTCTCTCTCATCTAATTTTTACTCTCTACACTTATTTTCCTTCTCTTTTTTGCTTTTTTTTCTATTTATAAATCTAATGTTCATGTGTTTAGTAGTTAGCGAGTTTGTTATTTAGTTCAACGGTTAATTATTTGGATAGATAATAATTAGGTAATCGGTTAGTTAGTGAATGAGTGTGTTAGTTGCGTTAGTTGGTTAGTCAGTTTGGTTATTCATTCGTGAGTTCGTAAGCTAGGTAGTTAATTAGTTAAAGAAGAAGAAGAAGAAGAAGAAAAGAAGAAGAAGAAAAGGAGAAGAAGAAGAAGAAGAAGAAGAAGAAGAAGAAGAAGAAAAGAAGAAGAGAAGAATATGAAGAAAAGGAGAAGATGAAGGAGGAGAAGAAAAGGAAAAGAAATGGAGAAGAAGAAAAGGAGAAGAAAAGAGGAAAAAGAGGAGAAGAAAGGTGGTTAATTAGATAGATTAGGTAATTATAATTTGTTTGGAAGATAGTTAATAGGTTAGTAAGATGGCTAGTTATCTCGCAATCAATTCACTCACTCACTTACTCACTCATTTGGTTATTTGTTATTTCAAGTGTTTTCCGTTTACCAATCTTTCCTACGTCGCAAGCCTCTTCTATCATCGTCTGTAGCAATTATGTTCATCACTCACATGTTTGTTTGTTTGTTTGTTAAGTATTTTCCGGGTCTCATATCTCATTTCTAGATCCTAAGACTCTTCTGAGATCTCTGAAACGATCAAGTCCTCCTATGGCTCTTCCCTTCATCTCAAAGTCTTCCTTGAACTCTGAAATGATTATGTTATTCTATTATATTTTCCTTCATCTCAAGCCTCGTCTTTGGTCTTTTAAAACGACAATGTTCTTATGTCAGTCTTTTCTTCATCGCAAATTTCTTCCTTGGTCTTCTTAAAAGTTAAACGACAATGTCCTTCTATTTAATTTTCCTTCATCCTAACTTACTTGGCCTTCTGAAACGTCTAAGTTCTTTTCTTTGTTCCTCTTTCCTCTCATTTATCTTCCTTGTTCCTCTAAGTTACTGTGTTCTATCATTCTCTTTTCTTCATCTCAAGCCTTTTCTTTGGTATCTTGAAGCGACTATGTTCCAAAGCTTTTTACTAGGGCTCCTGAAACGACTATAAGTTCTTTTCCTGTTCCCTTTTCCTCTCATTTCTCTTCCTTGTTCCTCTAAGTTACTGTGTTCTATCATTCTCTTTTCTTCATCTCAAGCCTTTTCTTTGGTATCTTGAAGCGACTAGTTCCTTTTCTATTCCTCTTTCCTCTCATTTCTCTTCCTTGTTCCTCCTAAAGTTACTATATTCTCCCATCATTCTTTCCTTCATCTCTTCTTTGCTCTTCTCGAGTTACTATATTCTTCTTTTATCACTCTTCCCTCTCATCTCTTCCTTGTTCTTTTCAAGTTACTATGTTCTTCTCCTATAACATTCTGTCACTGTCCCTCTTTCATCCCAAACCTCTTTCTTGGTCTTCAGAAGCGACGATGTTCTTCTTCTATCAATCTTCAGAACGACGATGATCTCCTTCTGTCAATCTTTCATCCCAAAACTCTTCCTCTCTCTTCTCAGAACGACGATGATCTCCCTTCCTCATCTTTCATCCAAAAACTCTTTTCTTCTCTCAGAAACGAAACGATGATCTCCTTCTCTGTCTCAATCTTTCATCCCAAACCTCTTTCTTGGTCTTCAGAAGCGACGATGTTCTTCTTCTATCAATCTTTCATCCCAAAACCTCTTCCTCGGTCTTCAGAAACGACGATGATCTCCTTCTGTCAATCTTTCATCCCAAAACCTCTTCCTTGGTCTTCAGAAGCGACGATGTTCCCCTTCTATCAATCTTTCATCCCAAAACCTCTTCCTTGGTCTTCAGAAGCGACGATGTTCCCCTTCTATCAATCTTTCATCCCAAAACCTCTTCCTTGGTCTTCAGAAGCGACGATGTTCCCCTTCTGTCACTCACTCTCATCCCAAACCAAACCTCTTCTTTGATCTCCTTAATTAAGTAACTATGTCCATCGCTTATCACTCTTCCCTTCCATCTCTTCCTTGTTCTCTCATCATCACTCTCTCTCTCTCTCTCTCTCCTTCATCCCAGTTCTCTTTCTTGGTTCTTAAAATCGCTGCCGTCAACTAACGCTTTCTGATCTAAATTTAAGTAAGGGGAGAAAAAAAACTTACTTCCTTACTTTTCTTTATTTTTCTTTCTCTCTTTCTTCACCCGAGTTTCTCTCCTCCTCGTTACTTCACTTCTTGCAGTTCTTATATATCTTTTCCTCCTCCTTCTCCGATACTTCCTCCTCCTCCTCCTCCTCCTCCAGCTTCCCTTCTTTTTCCTTTTTCCGTTTCTTTTTTCCTTCCTCGTTCGTCGGATCCGATCATCTCCCTTGTTATGCTGTTATTTCTTTCTCCTCTCTTTTATTCTTTTTCCTCCTATTCCCCTCTCCCTACTTATATGTTTTTTCCTTCTTCCTCCCTTCCCTTCGTTTCTGTTTACTGGTTCTCGTTCTCCTTCTCATCATCGCCTTGTTCTTGTTGTTGTTGGTGATGTTGTTGTTGTTGTTGTTGTTATTCTTTCTTCTTCTTCTTCTTCTTCTTCTTCTTCTTCTTCTTCGTCTTCTCCTTCTTCCTTCTTCGTCATCTTTTTTCTTCTTCTTCTTCTTCTTTTTCCTGCTTCGTCTTCTTCTTCTTCTTCTTCTTCTTCTTCTTCTTCTTCTTCTTCTTCATGTTTCGTTTTCTTCTTCTTCTCTTCCTCTTCTTCAACTTCCTCCTCCTCCTCCTCCTCCTCCTCCTCCTCCTCCTCCTCCTCCTTCTTCTTCATAAATTACGTCCCTCCAGAAATTAATTATCAGTATAGAGAGAGAAAGAAAGAGAGAGAAAGAAAGGAAGCTATAAAAGGGAATTAACATACACACACACACACACACACACACACACAGAGAGAGAGAGAGAGAGAGAGAGAGAGAGAGAGAGAGAGAGAGAGAGAGAGAGAGAGAGAGAGAGAGAGAGAGAGAGAGAGAGAGAGAGAGAGAGAGAGAGAGAGAGAATGGGACGACGACAGCGACGAAAGAAAAATAGTAAAAGAAAAGAAAAGATGCAGAAAGAAAGAGAAAGATACAAAAAAAGAATAAAAGATAGATAGACAGAAAGAGGGAACGAGAGAAAGATAGATAAAGAACACAAGAAAGATAAAAAAATCGAGAGGAAGTAAAGGAATGATAAAGAGAGAAAGAACGAAGGAAGGAAAGAACGAGAGAAAGAAGGAGAGGAGAGAGAAAGCGCCCTCCTCCTCCGTCTCTCTCTCTCTAAAAAAAAAGAGAGAAAGAGAGAAAGATACACAGAAGGAGACAAAGTTAGGAGAACACATAAAGAAGAAGCATCGAAAACAGAATAAAGAACGACGAAGAAAAGGAAAGAAAAATAGAAGATTGGAAACGGAAGGAGGAGGAGGAGGAGGAGGAGGAGGAGGAGGAGGAGGAGGAGGAGGGCGCACAAACTTTATTAATGCCTTCCCGTCTTCTCTTTCTTCTTCTTCCCCTTCCTCTTCCTCTTCCTTGACAGTCCCTCCTCTTTTTCTCCTTCCTCTTCCTCTTCCTTCCCATACTCTCATCTTCCCTTTCTTTACACTTCCTTCCTCTATCCTCATTTGCCTCCTTCTTCTTCTTCTTCTTCTTCTTCTTCCTTTTCCCTCTTCCTCTTCCTTGACAGTCCCTCTTCTTCTTCTTCTTCCTCTATATTCCCATACTCTCATCTTCCCTTTCTTTACATTTCCTTTCTCTATCGTCGCCTCTTTCTTCTTCTTCTTCTTCTTCTTCTTCTTCTTCTTCTTCTTCTTCTTCTTCTTCTTCTTCCTTTACCTTCCTCTTCTCTGACATACACTTCTCTTTCGTTTCTTCTTCCTCTTCTTCTTTCTCCCTTCTTTATCTACCCTCGTTTGCTCTCCTCTTCTTCTTCCTCTATCTTCTCATATCCTGTCATTTCCTCCTCTTCCCTTTTTTTTTTTTTTTTGGGGGGGGGGCTCTTCCTTCCTCTACCCACACTTGCCCTCCTTCTCCTCCTCCTCCTCTTTTTCTTCTTTATTCTTCGTCTGTCTTTTCTCCATCGTACCATACCTATATTTCTCCTCCTCCTCTTCTTCCTCTCCCTCTTCCTTTCTTCGTTCTACCGTCTCTTGCCCAATCTAGCCCTCCACTTCCCCTTCCTTCCTCTCCCATCACTTGCTCTCCCATACCAAAACTACCTCTGGCAATCAACTCTTCCTCGTGATTTTTTTCTGTATATTATTTTTCATAGTTTTCGAAATGTTGGACTTCCCACGTGATTTAAATTAAAGCCCTACCCTCATTTGGTCTTCTTTTCTTCTGCCTCTATCTTCACGTATCCTGTCATTTCCTCCTCTTCCCCTTCTTTTTGTTATCTTCCTTCCCCTACACACTCTTCCCGTCCTTCTCCTCCTCTTCTAAGCTTTATATATCAATGCTTGTATTTTCTAAGTTTATCCTACGTGTGTTTGTTTCTTTGGTGGACGGATGAAAGAGGTGATGGTCAGCGATATGTGCATTTATTCATTTATTGTTTAGTGCGGTTTACAAAATATTTAAATGTTACTATATTTATACAGACACAGAAACGCAATACAGCATCCTCGTCCCTGAAATCCACGGCACGTTATTTACACTGATGTGGCTGCTGTGCGCGTGTGTTAACTGGCCATACTACAAATGAGAGAGAGAGAGAGAGAGAGAGAGAGAGAGAGAGAGAGAGAGAGAGAGAGAGAGAGAGAGAGAGAGAGAGAGAGAGAGAGAGAGAGAGAGAGAGAGAGAGAAATAAGGAAAAGAGAGGAAAAGGAGAGAAAGTGAAAGGGAGGAAGGGGAAATGAGAGGAAGGGAAAGGGAAAATATGGAGAAAGGAAGAGAAAAAGGGAGAAAGGGAGAGACAAAGGAACAGAGAGAGAGAGAGAGAGAGAGAGAGAGAGAGAGAGAGAGAGAGAGAGAGAGAGAGAGAGAGAGACTCAAGTAAACAGAAGTTGGCACACACACTCACTCCCTAAACGCCCGCACACACACACACACACACACACACACACACACACACACACACACACACACACACACCGGCACCCATTTTCTCGGAGTAGCCACGCAGCTGTACGGAAGTTAATCGCCGCACGAGTGTTATAAAACATTCTCCAACGCGAACTCTGTATATCTTTAGCCAAGTGTTGAGCAATGATTAGCGTCAATTTAAAACTAGCTACAAAAATACTGTGCAATAAAAATAAGTAGATTAACGGTAATAATGGTGGTAGTAGTAGTAGTAGTAGTAGTAGTGGAGGTATTATTATTATTATTATTATTATTATTATTAGTAGTAGTAGTAGTAGTAGTGGTGATGGTGGTGGTAGTGGTAGTAGTAGTAGTAGTAGTAGTAGTAGTAGTAGAGAGAGAGAGAGAGAGAGAGAGAGAGAGAGAGAATGTAAAAAGTATATAATCTCTCTCTTTCTCTCTCTTCCTCATTATCACTCTCCTCTTTATTTCCTCTTTCTTCTGTCTTCACCCCGCTTCCTTTTCCTCTTTCCTTCTCCGGTCTCATTATATTCTCACAATTGTTCTCTGAGTCAGCCTCCTCCTCCTCCTCCTCCTCCTCCTGCTGTTGTTTGTTCTTCCTTTGTGTTCCTTTGTGTTCCTCCTCCTCTTCCTTGCACTCTTTCTCTCCTCCTTCCCCTTCCCTTTCCTCTTACTCGCACTCTTTCTCTCCTCCCTTTCTCTCTCTCTTCTCTCTCTTCCTGTCCCCCCCACTTGGCTCTCCTCCGCCCCCTCCCCTTCCCCCCCCCTCCTCCCCCCCCCCCCCAAACAAGTGTCAGATAAACTCAGGCCATCACCTCATAAATCTCTCTCTCTCTCTCTCTCTCTCTCTCTCTCTTGATAAATCTAAGAATGGATATAAACACAAAAGAACAACATAGAAATAGAGAAGAACAACAAAAACAAAAGTGCCAGAGAACGTATAGCCATGGCAGGGCAGTAAAATAGCTTAGCCGAGAGGAGCCGATTTAAGAAGGAAGGAAGGAAGGAAGGAAAGAAGGAAGGAAAATAAATAACAGAAGTAGAAAGGAAAGAAGAGAAAAGAAGAAAGTGATGAAAGAAATACGTGAGATAGGGAGGAAAAAGGAGAAGGACAATGAAAGAAAATTAAAAAAAGAAAAGGAAAGAAAAAAAGGAAAAGAAGACAAACAAAGAAAAGTTAGGAAAAAGAAAGAAATATGATGAAAGAAAAGGAAAGAAGTAAGAAAGGAAAAAAGAAAATTGATTGAAGGGAAATATGGAATGAAAGAAGGAAGGAAGGAAGGAAAGAAAGAAGGAAGGAAGGAAAGACAAAACAAGACAGACAAAGAAAATTTAGGAAAAAGAAAGAAATATGATGAAAGAAAAGGAAAGAAGTACCAGAAAAGGAAAAAGGAAAATTGAAAGTTGAAGGGAATTAAGGAATGAAAGATGGAAGGAAGGAAGGAAGGAAGGAAAGAAAAAAAAGACACGCAATACACAGAAAAAAAAGTGAGGAAAAAGAAATATGATGAAAGAAAAGGAAAGAAGTAAGAAAGGAAAAAGGAAAATTGATTGAAGGGAATTAAGGAAGGAAAGAAGGGAGGAGAGGAAAAAGAGAAATATAGAAAAAAAATCAAAGAAAAAGGGAAAGAAAAGAGAAAGAAAATTGAAGAAAGAAAAAAGGGAAGGAAAGAAATATAAGGAAAACAATAAAAGGAAGGTGGCAATGAAGGAAGGAAAGACGGATCGAAGAATAGAAATGAAAGAAGAAATCAAAGAAAATAGAAAGGAAGGACAGAAAGAAGGAAATAAATAAGGAAGAATAGAAAAAAGGAGAAAAATAAAGGAAAATAGGAAAAAAAAGAAAGGAAAGAACAAGGGAGAACAGAAACAAAGGAAGAAATAAAGGAGAATAGAAAGCAAAGAATGATAGATAGAAGAAATGAAGAAAGACAAGTTAGTAAAGCAATGAGAGCGGCAGAAATAACAACAACAACAACAACAACAACAACAGAAACACCACCATCACCACCACCACCAACAACAACAAAAAAAAAAAATCTTGAGCCAACCAAACATACGAAACAGGTAATGCAAACAAACAGACAAACGAACAAACAAAGATGTAAACAAAACACAACAGGTGAATGAAGGAACGTGACAAACAGCACGTCCTCCTCCCCCCTCGCCACACCTGCAGCACGTGAAGCACCTGAGTGAAGCCCCGAAAGTTCCCGGAATGAGCCTTTGCTGCCTCCTTGACCACCACCACCACCACCAATAACAACAACAACAACAACAACATCCCCACCATAGCCACTACCATCACCTCCACCACAACCACTAACAACAACAACAACAACAACAACAACAACATCACTACCATCATCACCACCACCACCACTAACAACAACAACAACAACGACATCATCAACATCATCACCATCATCACCACCACCCTCAACAACAACAACAACAACATCACTACCATCATCACCACCACCACCACTAACAACAACAACAACAACGACATCATCAACATCATCACCATCATCACCACCACCCTCAACAACAACAACAACACTACCATCATCATCATCACCATCACTTAATTCCCCCACCACCACAAGTCACTACCACCATCTTCACCACCAACACCAACTCCACTACCACCTCCACCATTGAACATCACCATCACACCTTGACCTCCACCATCATCACCAGCACCACCACTTTCACCACCTACATCACCACCATATCACCACCTCAAAAATTACCACTACCTACACAACCTTCATCACCACCACCGACACCAACACCTACTTTGCAACAACAACAACAACAACAACAACAGCTGCTTATTCAGGGTGCAACAGGAAGCACGGAACGAACGAGTGTTTTGAGGAGGAAGGAAGGAAGGAAGGAAGGAAGGAAGGAAGGCAGAGAAAGATAAGAACTAGGAAAAAGAAGGAAGGGAGGAAGGCACGCAGGCAAACAGGGAGGAAGGGAGAAGGAAGGAAGGAAGGAAGGAAAGAAGGAAGGAAGGAAGGATTTACTGAGAAAAAGAAAAGTAGGAAGGAAGGAAAGAAGAAAGGAAGGAAGGGAGGTAGGAAAGAAGGAGGGAAGGAAAGGAAGAAGTAAGAGAGGAAGGAAGGAAAGGAAGAAGTAAGGGAGGAAGGAAGGAAAGAAGAATGGATTGTAGGAAGAAAGAAAATGTTGAAGGAAGGAAAGAAAAGTAGAAAGGGGGGAAAGAAAGAAACAACGAAGGAAGGAAGGAAGGAAGGAAGGAAGAAAGAAAAGAGGGATGGATTGTAGGAAGAAAGTAAATACTGAAAGAAAGAAAGAAAGAAAGAAAGAAAGAAAGAAAGGAAGGAAGGAAGGAATAAAAGAAGAAAGGAAGGATGGGAGGTAGAAGGCCAAGAAAAGGGGGACAGAAAAGAACAAAAAAGAGGAATAACAGACAGATAGAAAAGAAAATGGAATAAAGAATAAAAGAGAGAAAGGAAGGAAGGAAGGATAGATTGGCAGCAAAGGAAAGGAAGGAAATAAGAAAGTAAGAAAAGAAGGAGAGATAGAAGAAAGTATGGATTGAAGGAAAGGAAGGAAATAAGGGAGAAAGAAAAAAAGGACGAAAAGAAAGAAAATAAGAAGGAAAGAGAGAAGGAAGAAAAGAAATAATAAAGATAGTGGTAATGAAGAAAAAAAGAGAGGGGAAGAAAAGAAAGAAGAAAGAAAAGAAACTAATTAATGAAACAAGAGAGGTAAGGAATAAGGAATAGATAAATGATGAAGGAAGGAATGAAGAGAAAGTAAGAAAGGGAATAAGGGAGAAGAAAATAACAAGAGTACAAAGAAGAGAAAAGAAGGTGATGAAAGAAATACGTGAGATAGGGAGGAAAAAGGAGAAGGAAAATGAGAGAAAAAAAAGAAAAGAAAATTAAAGAAGGAAAAAAGG
This sequence comes from Eriocheir sinensis, assembly GCF_024679095.1. Classification (NCBI taxonomy): domain Eukaryota; kingdom Metazoa; phylum Arthropoda; class Malacostraca; order Decapoda; family Varunidae; genus Eriocheir; species Eriocheir sinensis. The sequence goes on along the minus strand of NC_066549.1, from coordinate 7,643,712 downwards.
AAAAGGAGAAAGAAAAATATAAGTAGTGAAACAAAGGTAATGAAGAGATACCAGAAAGGAAGAAAGGAGATGAAGGAAGAACGAAGGAAGAGACGAAGGCGCATTAGAAGGGAGGAAGGAACAAATGTCAAGATAATAATACATAACAAACGTGTAGAAATAAATATAGACACCTTGATGTTAGATGGCGTAGCAGAGACTTAACGAGGAAAATGATAAACACACACACACACACACACACACACACACACACACACACACACACACACACTCGGATGCTCATGAAATTTAAAAGGTGAGGAGAACGCTGTAGTAGGAAGGAATGTCGCTGAAGTAGTAGGTAGTAGTAGGTAGTAGTAGTAGTAGTAGTAGTAGTAGAGGTAGTAGTAGTAGTAGTAAAGTATAGTTGCTGTTATTATTGTTATTGTTGTTGTTATTGCTGTAGTAGTAGTAGTAGTAGTAGTAGTAGTAGTAGTAGTAGTAGTAGTAGTAGTAGTAGTAGTAGTAGTAGTAGTAGTAGTAGTAATAATAATAATAATAATAATAATAATAATAATAATAATAATAATAATAATAATAATAATAATAATAATAATAGGAAGATGAAGAAGAAGATTGAGAAGAACGAGAACAAGAACAGAAAATAAGAACAAAAAGAAAAGGCAGAAAGAAAGAAGAAAAGGAAAGAAGGAAAAAATAAGAAAACTAAAAAAATAGAGAAAACACCAGTTGAGAAAGAAGTAAAGAGAAGGAAAAGGAAGAACGAGAGCCAATAGAGGAGGAGGAGGAGGAGGAGGAGGAGGAGGAGGAGGAGGAGGAAGAGGAGGAAGACATGGGTTACATACAACCGCGCTAAAAAACAACTATGAAGACGGAGAAAGACAAGAGAGAGAGAGAGAGAGAGAGAGAGAGAGAGAGAGAGAGAGAGAGAGAGAGAGAGAGAGAGAGAGAGAGAGAGAGAGAGAGAGAGAGAGAGAGAGAGAGAGAGAGAGAGAGAGAGAGAGAGAGAGAGAGAGAGAGAGAGAGAGAGAGAGAAGAATTAGACACCATTCAAATACTTAAGACAAACAAAAAGAAAATAAGTAAAAGAGGAAGAGAAAGACAGTAAGACTTATTTAAAGCGAGAAGCAAAACAAACAAAAAACGGAAAGAGGAAGAAGAGGAAGAGAAGAGGAAGGGAAGAGAAGAGAGGAGGAAGGGAAGAGGAAGATAAAGATTGCAAGGACCATTAATCAATCTGAGAAGGAAAAAAAAAACAGAAGAGGAAGAGGAAGAGAAGGAGGAACAGAAGAGAAGAGAAAAGGAAGCGAAGGGAAAGAAAGAGAAACAAACAAAACAAAATACAGAAAGAGGAGAAAGAGGAAGAAAAGAGAAGGCAGAGAAGAGGAGGCGAAGAAAAGAGAAGAGGAGGAAGTGAAAATAAGAGACGAAAAGAGGAAGAAGTGAAGTTAAGAGGAAGGAGAAGAGGATAAAGTAGAGAAGAAAAGGAAAGAGGAGGAAGTGAAGATTAGAAAAGGAGAAGAAGAGGCAGTGAAGAGAAAAGACGAGAGAAAGAGGAAGTAAAGTGAAGAGGAAGAGAAGAGAAAGAAGAGGAAGGAGGAGGAGGAGGAAGTGAAGATTAGAAGAGGAAAGAGGAAGGAAGTGAAGAGAAAAGACGAGAGGAAGAGAAAATGAAGAAAAGAGGAGGAAGATAAGAGAAGAGAGAACGGGAGGGGAAGAAGAGAAGAAAAAAGAAGAGGAGGAAGAGGAAGTGAAGATTAGAAGAGAAGAGGAGAAGAAGCAGTGAAGAGAAAAGAGGAGAGAAAGAGAAAATGAAGAAAAGAGAAGAGGAGGAAGATAAGAGAAGAGAGAACGGGAGAGGGGGAAGAGAAGATTAGTAAAGGAGAGAGGAAGGAAGTGAAAAGATGAGAGGAAGAGGAAGTGAAGAAAAGAGAAGAGGAAGATCAGAGAAGAGAGAACGGGAGAGGAGGAAGTAAAGAAAAAAAGAAGAGGAGGAGAAGGAGGAGGAAGTAAAGATTAAAGAGAAGAGCCTGAGCACCACCATCACTAACCACTAACACCATTTGACTCACTCTACTTCCCTCCACTTCAAGGAAACAAACCCCTAATTCCTGGCGCCCGGTGACGAGTAGCCAAACGTCCTCAAGCGAAATTCCTTCAAAATAGCGCTAAGTAAAAAAAAACAAAAAAAAAAACATCCTTACTCGTGACCGACATTCCCGCGCGCGCCAATTTCCTTCCTTTCTTGACGTCACGCCGCGGAGTTTGGCGCCAAAATTAGCCCCGGGAGGCGGAGGAGTGCCAGGAGTCGCCGGCCGCCTCACGCTTCTGGTATGCAGGGAGTGCCACATTTAGTCAACAGTACAGCACTCTAAGCAGGCCGAACCGGAAGGTCAGGTCCCTCTCTCCTCCTCTCCCCCTTCCTTCCCCTTCCCTTCCCCGACTCTCTCTCTCCCCTTCCTCCTTCCTCGAGTCTTCGCTGGGGTATATATATAAGACGATTGGTATATTAATCGCCTGATGTGTTCTCTCTCTCTCTCTCTCCTTATACGCTGTCCTTATTTTTCTCTTCCTTCCTCTCCTTTCTCTTTCCCTTTATCATCTCTTCCCTTTTTTCTCTTTCTTCTATCTTTCATCTTCCTCTTCCTTCCCTTCCCTTTACTATCCCTTCCTTTTACCTTTCCCTCCCCTTCCTTCTTTTCCTTTATCTTTTATTTCTTCTTCATTTCTTTTATTTTACTTTTTTTTCTTTACCTTTCCCTCCCCTCCCCTTCCCTACTCCTTTTCATTTCTCCTCTCTTCTTTTTCTTTTCTTTTCCCCTCCTTTCGTTTCCCCTCACTTTTACTTTCCCCTCTCCCTTTCTTTCGTTTTACCCTTAACCTTTCCTTCCCTTTCTCTCTTCCCTTTCTCTTCTCTTCCTTTTCCCCTCCTTCCCCTTCCCCTCTTTCCCTTCACTTCTGCCATAACCAGTAAATCTCACAAGTTTCAACACACACACACACACACACACACACACACACACACACACACACACACACACACACACACACACACACACACCTGTTGCCAAATATATGATCATGATAATAATAATAATAATAATAATAATAATAATAATAATAAATGCAATTACCACAACAACAACAACTGTATTACAAGGCTAGATTAATGACATTGAACGCCCAGGTAGTTTGTTAGTTACCTGGCTACCTGCATTCCTGTCACGCGAATGAGACATGACGAGACTGGCAGAGTGAGTGATGGACTGGCTGACTGCATGAAGGAAGGAGTGCATGGGGGAGGTAGTGACACTGACTAACTGGGTGAGGGAGTTGTGACTGACTGACTGACTGGCTGAGGGAGTTGTGACTGACTGACTGACTGACTGGCTGGCTGGCTGAGGGAGTTGTGACTGACTGACTGACTGAATGAATGAATGACTAACTGACTGGCTGAGGGAGTTGTGACTGACTGACTGACTGAATGAATGACTAACTGACTGGCTGAGGGAGTTGTGACTGACTGACTTACTAACTGACTGGGTGAAGGAGTTGTGACTGACTGACTGACTGACTGACTGACTAACTGACTGGCTGAGGGAGTTGTGACTGACTGACTGACTGACTGGCTGACTGGTTGAAGGTGTTAGTGACGAGCCTATTGACTGACATGCCGACTAACTTACTGACTGAATGTGTGAAAGAATCAATAGTGACAGATCAACTACCTGACTGAACGATTGACTGACTAACTGCCTGACTGACTGACTAACTGAATGAGTGAGAAAATGTACTAGGAAAAAGATTACCATGTTCAAAATCAATACAAATAACGGCGATAAAGATATTTTTTACAACTTTAGTACAAAAAAAGGACACACGAGGAGGGCTACAAGAAAACACACAACCCAGCAAAAAAAAACAAAAAAACAGAAAACAAAGCAAAAAAAGCAATAACCAGCATTCCCCTGAAACGAACAAAACTTGAAATAGTGAGTGAGTCAAAGTGAACCCAGAAAAAAATGGAAAAGATGGGACAAAAAAAAAGTTAAATATGAACCCGCATCAAATATGGTCTGATGAGGTTACGGAACGAAGGGGGAGGGGGGGGGGGGCAGGGGGTGAATGGGTGATAAAATGAGGAAATGGAGCGAGGCGAGGAGAGAAAATGTGGAAGAGTAAGTGAAGGAAGAAAAAGGAAGAGAGAAAAGGAAAGGTGGAGGGTGAGAGGTGAATGGGTGCTGATGGGAAGGAAGGAGGGAGGAAAATGAGGGTAATGCAAATGAGGAAAGGAAAGGAAAAGGATAGATAGAAAGGAAGGAGGAAATGAAGAAGAGGTGGGGGGGTAAGGGATGAAGGGTAGACGAGATGACGAGGGAAGGGGAAGGGAAGGGAAAGAGAAGGGAAAGAAAGAGTAAGGAGGGGAAAATAAAGGTACAGTGAGGGGAGAGAAGAGAAAGGGAGAAAAGAAGGGTTGGGAAGAGGGGTCGAGTTGGTGACAAGGAAAGGGAAAGGAAGGGAAAGAGAGAAAGAAAGGACAAAATAAGGGTACAGGGAGGGAGGAAATAAAAGGAAGGGAGAGAGAAGAGAAAGGAAGGGAGAAATGAAGGGTTGGGAAGAGGGGTCGAGTTGGTGATAAGGAAAGGGAAAGGAAGGGAAAAGAAAGGAAGGATAAAATAAGGGTACAGGGAGGGAGGAAATAAAAGGAGGGGAGAGAGAAGAGAAAGGAAGGGAGAAATGAAGGGTTGGGAAGAGGGGTTGAGTAGGTGATAAGGAGAGGGAAAGGGAGGGAGAACAAAGGAAGGATAAAATAAGGATACAGGGAGGGAGGAAATAAAATGAGGGAGAGAAGAGGACGGAAGGGAGGAAGGAAGGGAGGAAGGAAGGGAGGAATGAAGGATTGGGAAGAGGGGTCGAGTAGGTGATAAAGAGAGGGAAAGGAAGGGAGAAGAAAGGAAGGATAAAATAAGGATACAGGGAGGGAGGAAATAAAATGAGGGAGAGAAGAGGACGGAAGGGAGGAAGGAAGGGAGAAATGAAGGGTTGGGAAGAGGGGTTGAGTAGGTGATAAGGAGAGGGAAAGGGAGGGAGAAGAAAGGAAGGATAAAATAAGGGTACAGGGAAGAAGTAAATAAAATGAGGGAGAGAAGAGGACGGAAGGGAGGAAGGAAGGGAGGAATGAAGGAAGGAATGAAGGATTGGGAAGCAAGGATAAAAATAAAAGTGATGATAAAAAAAGTGAGGAAAGAAGAGGATGCATGAAGAGTTAGGAAGAAGGAGGTAGAAGGATAACGAGGATAAAAATATACGAGGAAAGACAAAAAAAGGACAGAAGAGGAAAGGGAAAGGAGGAATGAAGAGGTAGGAAGTAAGTTGATGAAAGATGAGGTGAGGGAAAGGGAGGGGAAAAAGAGGAAAATAGGGATAAAGCAAATGAGGAAAGAAAAAAAAGGAGAAGAGAAGAGGAAGGAGAGGGGGAATGAAGAAGTAGGAAGTGAGGGAAAGGGAGGGGAAAGAAAAGGAAAATAAGGATAAAGTAAATAGGGAAAGAAAAAAAAGGAGGGGAAGAGAAGAGGAAGGAGAGGGGGAATGAAGAAGTAGGAAGTGAGAGAAAGGGAGCGGAAAGAAGAGGAAAATAAGGATAAAGTAAATAGGGAAAGAAAAAAAAGGAGGGGAAGAGAAGAGGAAGGAGAGGGGGAACGAAGAAGTGGGACGTAAAGAGATAGATGATGGGACGCGAGGAAGAAAAGGGCGGGAGGAAGAAGGAGAGAAACAAGGAAAGAAAAAAAGAGGGGGAAGAGAAGAGGAAGAAAAGGAGGGATGAAAAAGAAGGAAGTAAAGAGATTGATGAGAAGACGAGGGGAAGAAAAGGAAGGGAGGAAGAAGGAGAGAAACAAGGATAATGCAAATGAGGAAAGAAAAAAAAGAGGGGGAAGAGAAGAGGAAGAAAAGGAGGAATGAAGAAGAAGGAAGTAAAGAGATTGATGAGAAGACGAGGGGAAGAAAAGGGAGGGAGGGAGGAGGAGAGAAACAAGGATAAGATAAACGAGGAAAGAAAAAAAATGGGGACAGAAGAGGAAAGGAAAAGAAGGAATAAAGAGGTAGGAAGTAAAGGGATAATGAGATGATGGGGAGGGAAAGGGAAAGGAGGAAGGAAGGAGGAACACAAAAGAAGAAAAGAAAAAAAAGTGACAGAAGAGAAAAGGGAAATAGGAAAGACGGGGAGGGAAAGGGAAAGAAGGGAGGAGAAGGAACACCAAAGAAGAAAAGAAAAAAAGGGATAGAAGAGGAAAGGAAAAGAGGAATTAGGAGATAGGAAGTAAAGGAATAATGAGATGACAAGGGAAGGGAAACTAGAACAAACAGACAAACAAACAGACAGACAAACAGGGACAAGAAGGAGGAAGAGGAAGAAGAGGAGGAAGAGGAGGGAGAGGGAGTAACAAAACCACACTAAACAGCCCCCCTGCCCCCCTTACCCCCCCTATAAGAGAGTAGAGCACGGGGAGGAGGAGGAAGAGGAGGAGGAGGTGTGGCAAGACGAAGCACTATTGACCAAGCCGAAACAAAAATGGGCGCCAGGGAGAATAGTGCAGAGCGGCGCGGTAAAAATATCTCCCAGCCAACCACCTGCTTCTGTTGGTTCCGGTTCCTCGCTGGCAGGGGACGAGGAGGAGGAGGAGGAGGAGGAGGAGGGGGAGGGGTAAGGTTGGAGTAAGAGGAGGAAGGGGGGGGGGGGGGTCATAGGGAGAAGGTATGCTCGGTAGGGAAAAAATTCTTGGGGGCGAGTTAATTTTGCACCGCCGACTTCACACGAAGGTAAAAATAAATCCCCGCGGAGGAACCTGAAGGCGTAGGTAAGGAAAGTGGAGGTGCTGAGGGAGGGAGGGAGAGGGGGGAGGGGTGGTTACTGTACGTGTGTGTCGTGAGGGGGGTTACTAAAAGAGGGGAAGGGGGGGGAGGGGAGATGTACATGAATGTGGTCAGTGGGTTGTACGTGGATGGTTGATGTGAAAACCCAGAGATGATGTTGATGAAAAAGAAGAAAATGAAGATGATGAAGAATGAATGTTATTGATGGTGGTTGTGAAAATTTGCAGCCAACGTATGTATGTCACCGTATATTGTGTGTTATTCTATTTGTTATGTAGGGTAGCTGAGCGGGGGGTCGGTTTTTAGATAGGAAGTATACTCACCATACATTCTTGAACCGATGAATAACCAAGAAAAAGCTCAGGATGCAGCATAAATAATAATACAGCAGCAGTGAAAACGAAAGCAACAACAACAACAACAACAACAACAACAACAACAACAACAACAACCTGACTAATGAAGAAACGAGGGAGTATAATACGTCTCTGGTCTTACTAAGGCTTATATATATTCTTAGACAGCTCGGAGCTTACACACACTCACATATGATAAGACTTTTGGAGAGGCTGTAGTAGTAGTAGTAGTAGTTGTTGTTGTTGTTGTTGTTGTTGTTGTTGTTGTTGTTGTAGTAGTAGTAGTAGTAGTAGTAGTAGTAGTAGTAGCAATAATAATAAATAACACAGTAATAATAATAATAATAATAATAATAATAATAATAATAATAATAATAATAATAATAATAATAAGAAGAAGAAGAAGAAGAAGAAGAAGAAGGAAAAGAAGAAGAAAAAGAAGAAGAAGAAATAGAAGAGGAAGAAGAAGAAGAAGAAGAAGAACAACAACAACAACAACAACTCTATACTTGAAGCAAATATGCCAATCTCATCCGTAGTATATAATAACTGTTTCATGTCGGGATGAGAGCACACCTTACTATTCCCGTACCGTAAGACAACAACAACAACAACAAATAAAAGAACTCTGCAACCTGACACCTTCGCAGTTCATCAAAGATTCTTACCCACCACAGACTCAAGGGCCAAGGCGACTGATATGAACACCAAGGCCACCAGCAGCTACAGGTAGACCCCCAACTTCACCTTTACACCTATCTACCACAACATTATATTCGTCACCCTCATAAAATAATCGGCGGGCGTCACACTGGACCCAAATCTGGCGAGCACGAGCTCTTGCTGGCAGCTTTTGCTCGCGAGCAAGTCACTGTTGTCGTCACACTGACAAGCGACGAGCGGCGAGCGGCGAGCAACATTGTAAACAAAGCCTCAGCCCTGACGGCTACTACATCTACGCTTCGCATTATGGCTAAGTGTGCAGCTATGACGGGATTACTTGCCGTTATTCAAAGAGCGCAGAAGAAGAAAAGACGAGTCTGGGTTCGGTCATGGCTGAAGAGAAGGGAGAACCATGGTGTGTACAACAATCCATCTAATTTTCTTCACGTAGACTTACAGAAATGTGGATGGCTGTGTCCCACAACTCGGGATGGTCCCTGACTCTAGATATTGAAGAGTGCATAATACCGGAGGACCAATGAACTCTAGAACTAGGAGCGAAAGTGGTCATGGCGAGTGTTTATTTCAGCTGGGCGGTCTTGGTCTTGGTTAGGGATCCAGAAATCAAAATAAAAACCAACACTACTTTTCACAATATTACAAAATATTATAAACACCATCAAACATCAAACGAGTATGTGAATAAGTTCTCTAATATCATGGGTATACGGATCCAATACACTAGGCAATATATATTATTCACATATCGGTGCACCAAAGAGCTCATTTGACTGCCTGCTCGCGGCTCGCCGAGCTGCTCCCCGTCCAAGCAGCGAGCTACACGCAGGAGCAAAAGCTCGCGAGCGAGCCATCCCGCGAGCAAAAGCTGCCAGCAAAAGCTCGTGCTCACCAGATTTGGTCCAGTGTGACGCGATTTCCAGGTTTTCGTCTACATCATTTTTTTTTAGCACGTGACGTCCATTTTTGTACAATTGCCTTCGTCTAACATTCAGGGTTTGAGTGTTCTAGAATTGACCTTTTCATTTCTGCCTAAATCTTAAGCCAAATGAGATAATGACAGTTCTTTTCTGATTTCCTGTAAAATAGAAAATAGTGACTTAAGCGGTTTGTTTACGAAGGTGCTGATATCGCTTTTCATTAACAATTTTTTTTTTTTTTTTACAGCAAAGGAGACAGTTCAAGGGCAAAAAAACAAGGAAACAATAAAAAAAAAGGCCCCTACTCACTGCACCTACAAAAGAGTCCAGAGAAGTGACCGAAAGATAGGTCAATTTTGGGAGGAGAGGTGTCCTGATACCATATATTTATTGTTTTTTGATACTTTTACCAATTCATGAAACTAGCAATACCTGAACTTCATAATAACATACATTCTCTCTCGTTGATATCACCGTTAAAAGCTGAATGTCAAAGAGTTAAGGAAATTTGCCGAGATGAAAGATGGAATAATGGGTAGGTAGAAAAGGGGAGAGAAAAGGAAAGGTGAGATGATGGGAGGAGAAGAGGGAAACAAAGGTAAAGTAAATGAGGGAAGAAGAAAAGGGGAGAGAAAAGGAAGGGTGGGAGGAGAGATGTGATGATGAAAGGGGAAAAGGGAAACAGGTAAAGTAAATGAGGAAAGAAGGAAAGGGGAGAGAAAAGAGAAGGTGAAGGGTGAACGGGTGATGAGAGGGAAGGAGGAAAACAAGAGTGAAGTAAAAAAGGAAAGAGGAAAATGGAAGAGAAGGAAGTTGGATAAGTGAAGGGTAAATGAGAGACGATGGGAGGGGGGAGGAAAAAGAGGATAGAGTAAATGGAGAAAGAAAATAATGGGGGAGGAAAAAGGTGAAGAAAGATGAAGAGGGGTGAATGGGTGACGATAGGAGGGGAGGTTAACACGATACAATATTTCCATTAGTTAACCTTACATCGCCATTAACACCATCACCATCACCACCATCACCAACAACAACAACAACTACTACTACTACTACTACTACTACTACTACTACCACCACCACCACCACTACTACTACTTCTACTACTACTACTACCACAAAAAAATAATAATGTGATATGAGATAAACAAGACTGTGAAAAAAAAAAGGACAAAAGAAGAATCAGGATAATGAGGTAAGCAAAAATAGCGATAATGAGAGGAAGAAGGAGAAGAAGAAAAACAAGAAACGAACGCAAGAACAGGATAAAAGAGATGAAAAAGGAGAGGAAAAAGAAAGAACGAAAGGAAAATAAGTGGGAGAGGAGGAGGGGGAGGAGGGGGGGAGGGGGGGGTGCTCCGCGTGACGTCAAAAAGCCTGGTGTTACGTCTGGTCGTCATGGCAACATCACCATCATCATCATCATCTTGTGTACAGTACCGTGAGCATCGGGAAGCGAATAAACTATACCATCTTCTTCCTCTTCATCATCTTCATCATCACTTCTACCCAGAGCCGCCAGATTATCGTACTCGGCACATTGTATTATCGTACTTGGCACATTGTATTATCCGTTTTCTGACCCATAGCTATTACAGAAACAGGAAATAACGAACACTTTTAGCCCGGTAGCTGCGGGGATCATGTTTCTTAAAGGCCCCTCTAAGCGAATTGACGAGAAAAAATCATCTCTCACGCAAACCATTTCATAATATATACCTATCAACGCATTTGTGATCAGTTTATGCATCATCTATGTTGGGGGTTTATATCATGGGAAAAATTTGGCCCGTCGTTGGTCCACGGTAAAGCCACAAATTTGGTCCGTCGCTGGTACACGGTAAAGCCACAAATTTGGTCCGTCGCTGGTACACGGTAAAGCCACAAATTTGGCCCGTCGCTGGTACACGGTAAAGCCACAAATTTGGCCCGTTGCTGGTCCACGGTAAAGCCACAAATTTGGTCCGTCGCTGGTACACGGTAAAGCCACAAATTTGGCCCGTCGCTGGTACACGGTAAAGCCACAAATTTGGTCCGTCGCTGGTACACGGTAAAGCCACAAATTTGGTCCGTCGCTGGTACACGGTAAAGCCACAAATTTGGTCCGTCGCTGGTACACGGTAAAGCCACAAATTTGATCCGTCGCTGGTACACGGTAAAGCCACAAATTTGGTCCGTCGCTGATACCGGGTTAACAATAACTTCATTTAGAGGTCATTATTTGTGTGGGCATAACAGCTTTGGGTCTGAAACTAATAAATCCAATGTTCAAAGTACGACAATCTGGCACCGCTGCTTCATCCTTTCTCATCGTTATCTGTCCATTTTCTTCCTCTTCATCATCATTTTTAATTTTTGTTCATCACTATCTCTATCCATTTCATTAACTACACATCTTCTTCACCATCATCTTCATCACCACTTCTAACTATCTCATCACTACTCCATCTTCTTCACCATCATCTTCATCACTTCTGCCGCTCTCGTCACTGTTTATCTCATTAACGACATCATCTTCTTGCCCTTTATCACCTTCATCATCACCTTTATCATCACTACACCATTTTCTTCCCTTTCATCATCATCATCATCACTTCTAACTTTCTCATAACTACTTATCCATCTTATTAACTACACCATCGTCTTCACTTTCACCATCATCATCATCATCATCATCATCACCACTTCTGCCTTTCTTATCAGTATTTAACCATCCTCTAACCCTCATTATCATCTCATTACGTCAGTGTCCTATTTTGTTCTCATACTTCCTTACAGTTCACATTATTCTCTATCTGTCTCATACTATCTACTTTCATCTACTTCCTTCCTTCTACTTATTATGTCAGTTTGTTTCCTTTTCTTCATTTTCCTTTATCCTATACTTCATTTTTCTCCTCATACTTCCTCATACTTCTCACTATTCTCTTATCCGTCTCATAAACTCATCTATCTTCTTCTTCATCAACCCATTACGTCGGTCTTTCCATTTGCTTTCCTTTTATTTATCTGTTTTATTTTTATTTTTATATTTCTACACTATCTTCCTCCTCCTTTTATCTCCTGATACTTCCTCACACTGCCCAATATTCTCTATGCATTTCATATTCTCATGCATGTCCTTCCTCATTGTTGACTCATTATTTCCTCATATTTCCTCACACTTATCTATTCATCCATTTCACTCACCCATCTTCCTCATATCGACAGCTTACTACAACAGCCTCCCGTGAAGTCTTTATCCTCTCTTTCCCGTCATCTTCACATTTCCACCTTACTCATTAACCTCTTTTCATCTCATTAGCTCAACCCTTATCGTCACTTCAACACGTCGGCCAGGTTCACTCCCATGCCGTCTTCTTCTTCCTCTCTTCCTCTTCCTCCTTATTATCCTCATACTTCCTTATACATCATAACCTCTCCGACTCAACATCCTCCATTTTCATCATCTTCCTTTCACCTTCAGCCATATTCATCTGCCTCACTATCATCATCATCACCATCTACCCATTCGACGTCATCACAAACACATCACAACAGCATCCAAGTTTAATTTTCTCCTTTTTTTTTTTGTTATCTTCCTCATCACTTCCTCTTCATCTCATAATCTCACCTCCTTCATCACTTTTTCCTCATTTCATATCTCACCTCCCTCATCACTTTCCCCTCATCTCTTCAGTCACTGTCATCATTTTCTTCTCATCTCTTCAGTCATCTTCCTCATCTCATATCTCACCTCCCTCATCACTTTCCCCTCATCTCTTCAGTCACTATCATCATTTTCTCCTCTCTTCAGTCATCTTCCTCATCATCACTTTCCCATCTCATAATCTCACCTCCTTCATCACTTTCTCCTCATCTCATATCTCACTTCCCTCATCACTTTCC
>NC_066549.1:7585994-7625994 GCF_024679095.1 Eriocheir sinensis | reverse complement strand
CCCCTTCTTCCTCTTTCGTCTTCCTAGCATATTAACTAGCCAATAAACAGTAGGTAATCATTAGGTAAGTAAGTGGAGGAGGAGGAGGAGGAGGAGAGAGGTTGTCAGTTGTGTATGTATCTTTTTTATTAAACAAGAAGGGCAGAAAGTAATTACACTCCTCCTCTGTTCTTTACCTTTCCCCTTCCTCTCCTTCATCTTCCCCTTCAACAACAACTCGCCAATAAGCAGTAGACAGATAGTGGGTATAGACAGTATAGCAAATTACAACTTGTGTGTGTGTGTGTGTGTGTGTGTGTGTGTGTGTGTGTGAGAGAGAGAGAACGGGAAGCCCAGAAACTAACTATTCTTGTCTTCTCTTCTAATTCATCTTTTCTTCGTAAATCAGTCAGGCAACTCGATAGGCGGAACGCAGAAGGAAAATCTCATGGTAAGTTATAAGCTGTTACCTATGTGTGGCGGTGGGGGTCGGGGGGGGAGGGATTGATATATATGGGTGCGTGGGCGTCATTGGTGCTGGCTGGGGGTTTGTATAAGTGTGTGTGCGCGTTAGGTGTGTGTGCTGGGGTGTTTGAGTATGTGCGTGTGTGAATGTGCGTGATAGAGGGGATTTTTTATTTTTTTTGGTTGTTGTTTTTACAGCAAAGGAGACAGTTGAAGGAAAAAAAAACAAAAAAAACAATAATGAAAAAAAAAGCCCGCTACTCACAGCAAAGGAGACAGTTGAAGGAAAAAAAAAAAAAAAAGGAAACAATAATGAAAAAAAAGCCCGCTACTCACAGCTCCAACAAGACAAGCGAGGAGTCCCTCACTATAGACGATGTAGGAAGAGCATAGTTGATCTGTTGTTGCTGATTGATGACAGCTAACCCGATGGGAGTTGGGCAAAGCCTGTTTCAGACCGAGCACTCAACAGAGATTAATTTTTACTAGTTTCTTCATATTCGTTGTCACGTGAGGTGGACTAGCCTATAGCTGTACAGTACGCGGCGCTGGTCAGTCAGTCCGTAAGCTAACAGGCCTGCCAGCTCAAGCGGGACGAGACGTGAGTCAAGACGGACGTACAGGAGCCGTTTGATGCAGTTATAGGTGTGCGATCATCCTGTTATAATCACCACCTATACCTCCACACACACACACACACACACAGAGTCACCGCCACACAGACACCGAGTAAATACACAAAACAAACAAACTAACTGCTAAGGAAGTGTGAACAAGCCTCGCCTCCTGTATGTACAACGTTCAGACAACATGGGATTGCCTTGACTGTATAGTAGTAGTAGTAGTAGTAGTAGTAGTAGAAATAGTAGTATAGGTTATAGTATTTCCGCACCCTTCACTCGATTCTTCTGCTAATGGGTGTTTCATTATATACTAGCTGGTTTGTTTGTCTTTTCTTCGGCCGCTATGATTGTTAGTGAGTCTTCGTTCGTGAGAGAATCAGGAAGCTAGTTAGGCTCTGCAAGGGTGGACTGTAGTAATCAAGGTTGAGATGGAGATGGAGTAGGGGGGTGAGGAGAGAGAGAGAGAGAGAGAGAGAGAGAGAGAGAGAGAGAGAGAGAGAGAGAGAGAGAGAGAGAGAGAGAGAAGTAAAAGAAAGAGAGAAAGAAAGCGAATGAAAGAGAAGACATGAATAGATGTTTAAGAAGTCAATAAAGATAGTGAGAAACAAAGAGGGAAATAAAGAAAAAGAAAAATGAAAAAAAGAAAAAGAAAAAAAGCAGAAGAGGGACCATAAATAGACGTAACCAATAAGAACTCAATAGAGAAAAAGGAGGACAGAAAAAAAAGAATGAAAAGAAATTAGTTATACAAGAATTCAATGAAGATAAAGGAAAAAAAGAGGAAGAAAGAAAACTAACAAAAGAGAAAATAATAAAAAAAAAGAAGAGAGGAAGAAATAGATAAAGAAAACGAACGAAGGAGACAATATGAGAGGAAGAAAGAAAAAAAACAGACAATATAAATAAAGAAAGAAAGAAAATGAAAGGAAGAAAGGAATAAAGAAACAGAACGAAAAAGACAATAAACATATAAAAAAGAAAAACAGAAAGAGAGAAAGAAAGAAAAAGAACGAAAGAGGCAATATGAGAAGAAGAAAAAAAAGAAAAATAACGAGACAGTATAAATAAGAAAGGAAAGAAAATGAGGAAAAAGGAAAAATAACAAACAAACAAACAGACACACAGACAGAGAAAGCAGAAAAAAACAAGGATCAGGGACAGGTGAGCCGAGTGATGAAAAAAAAAATACATGCGGGACAGGTGTGACAGGTGTGGGACGCCATACAACAGTGAATTAAGTGCCTCTTTCTAAACCAACAGCACGGACAATGGGCCAGTTCCACAGTTCCCCATGATGGGTTAGTAAGCTCCCAAACCAATACCAGAGCCTTCGAAATTTCCTTGTATAGTGTCTGGTGTTTATATTTAAGTTCACAAATTTGATGAAACTATACACGAAAAGTCTTGTGTATTTAGTGTGGCATCGAAGACCTCACCATTTTGGATTGTATGGGATTCTATAGTTTGGTTCGGGCTGTTACGAAGACACTGTGTTGGACTGTGAAATCGGTTCAATAACTACCCAGACCCGTGACGGTGAGATCGAGAGCTGAGGGGGCGAGGGCATATGTATCCTTTACGGTACACATATAGACCTTAACATTGAAGTATCAGACACACACATACACAAACTTCTTCTTCTTCTTCTCTGCCTTAATCCATACTGGTGTCGGCCACTCTTATATGCAGTCGCTTTACGGTACACACATAGACCTTAACATTGAAGTAACACACACATACACAAACTTCTTCTTCTTCGTCTTCTCTGCCTTAATCCATACTGGTGTCGGCCACTCTTGTATGTTGTCGCCAGAATCTTCTATCCTTCCTTTTTTGTGTGCCCTTGAGCTGTCTCCTTTGTTGTAAAAAAAAAAAAAAGAAAAAAAAATCCTCTGCATATACTTCGTCCAGACCAAGCTGCCTCATATCTCTCAATTCTCGTCCCTCTGTCTAAATCTCTGTCTTCCTCTCAATCTCCTCCCCTTCACCTGATCGAGAGGAAGGCAGACAAGCCGCAGACATACATACACAAACACACATTTAAAGCCAAACTGGATAATAAGCGTTATGGAGACGGGACACCACGAGCCTAGTACAGCATTTTTCCTGTATTTCACAACTAGGTAAATACAACTAGGTAATTACACAAACCTCATCAGTGAAGTAACAGCCAAGTCAATCAGGTTCATGGAGTTACATTATTATAGTTTAGTGACAAAATCTTTCCAGACGTAGAATATACATAAGAAAATAAATACAAAACACTATAACAATAAAAAAAACAATAACATAATAAACCAACAAAGCTCTCCCCGCCAACATAACTTCTACATCTTTCAAAATCGTCCACCATCAAATCACAACAACGACACTTTTTCTTTCTTTCTTTTTTTCTTTTGTCGGAGCACCGTCTAGTTTTTTTTTTGTTGTTGTTTTTGCTTTTTCCCCTTGAGCTGCCTCCCTTAAAAATAAAGTTAAAATATATATACTGAAAAAAAATAATAACGCATGCAGTAAGGGTAATCAAGCGCGCATCCTGAAGCACATAGGCCTACACACCACATCGGCTTATATAGTGACTGCAAGACTTGGGTTGGCGGAGGAGGAGGAAGTTAAAGTTTGGGCATACACTATAGCTGCGCGTGGCCTCAGTGCTCACCTCCGTCGCATTGAGGAGAAGAGAAAGAAGACAACTCACAAACGCTTCCTATTCTGGTCTATTTTTTTACGGCAAGGGAAGCAGCCAAAGGGGGAAAAAAATAACTAAATAAAATAAAACTAAATACATAAAGCCCACTGTACAGACAAACGGCTAAAACCATCAGGCACCCAAGTCACTTTCAACGGGATGGATACTCAGGTGCGCGTTCTGAGCGGCAAGTGCAGGTAAACTCCGTCATTATACCCCCAGCAGCGTGTAAGAATGTAAGGTCGCGCCTATACCTTGCCTATACCTTCTGGCGCACGCATGGTGGCTTCCGCGTCCCAAGTCCCAAGTCCCACGTCCAAGTCCTTGAGCATGTGGCGGTAAGTGGCTGGAGGATATGATGGGGGGACTGAAGGGGTGCGGAAGGGAGACATGATGAGCTAATCGGAGTGAAGATAAGGCGAGGTGATCCTTCCTGCCCTCAAGGCTTCAACAAGAACGAGAACAACAACAGCAACAACTTCTACTACTACTATTACTGGTACTACAACTACTACTATTACTACTACCACTACTAATATTACTACTACTGATACTGGTGCTGCTGATGATGATAATAATAATAATAATAATAATAATAATAATAAGAAGAAGAAGAAGAAGAAGAAGAAGAAGAAAAGAAGAAGAAAGACGATGAACAGGAAGAACAAGAAAAAAAGATGAAGAAAGGAAAAATAAAGAAAAAAAAAGCAAAAAGGAAGTAAACTAATAAAAAAAGATAAAGTAGATAAAGAAGAAAAAAATAACGACAAGAACAACAACAACAAAAAGTCTACTACTATAAATAAATAGATCACTGTAACAAAAACAATTACAACCAACCACCACTAACCACCACCACCAACAACCACTATTACCACTACTACTACCACCCGGCAGAAAAGAAACATCTGTGACCCTTAATAACCAGCCTCTCCCGGGACACGTCTTTACACGCGTCGCCGAAATAAAAGTTGCCGTGTGTGTATTTTTGGCGTAAGCGTCTTTGCTCCCACTTCATCTCCGAGACCTCTTCATTAGCACACTTTTTGCCCGCTGACGACGAGGAACATCTCTCGTTTGGCGGCGGAATAGTGTGGGTGTGTGGGGGGGAGGGGGGGAGGGGTAGCTGTTCCCTTTCTCTTACGGGGGTCGGTCATGTCACCCCTGCTGGACATTCCCCCCTTCTAACAAGTTCCCCTTGGACATATTCCCCTCTGTAGTACATCTATACCTTCAGACGTTTCCCCATATCCCTGACCTACTACCTATGGCTTAAATCTCCTCCCTCCATTTCTCTCTCCTCGTTCCTCTCCCTCCCTGCTGTCTGATTCCTCAATACTATTCTGACCTGCTACCAATGGCTTAATCCTCCCTCCCTTCTCTCCTCGCTCCTCTCCCTCCCTGCTGTCTGATTCCTCAATACTATTCTGACCTGCTACCAATGGCTTAATCCTCCCTCCCTTCTCTCCTCGCTCCTCTCCCTCCCTGCTGTCTGATTCCTCTCTATACTATTTTGACCTACTACCAATGGCTACCTGCTGATATAATAACTACTACTATTAGTGCTGAAATTCTGACAGTCTCGCTTTTGGGGGTAAATCTAAAGCAAAACACACTGAACTAACATCCATCAGCGCTCCCGGCTTAACCATCAGAAGTGCCGTTACAAAGGCTTCGCCCCATCAACTGAACTGCACTGAACCATCGTCTCGGCTCCAAGACCAAATTAGTTCAGTATTCATGCCTTGCACCCCAGCGTGGAATCCTTTCCAACACCGATCTCTGCAAGCGGAAGCGGTCGCCACCAGGAAGCTGCAGCCCCTCAAGCCGCGTATATTGAGTGACGTCAGCAAATACCGGAGCGGGAGGGAACAGAACAGCGTAATTGCGTAACTGACCCCCCCTTTCGGCCACCTCTTCGGATTCTTTACAGGAGCAGCAAGTAGCGGGCTTTTTTTATTATTGTTTCCTTTTTTTGTGCCCTTGTGCTGCCTCCTTTGCTGTAAAAAAGAAAGAAAGAAAGAAAGAAAACGTATATCACCGCATAAAAAATGAAGTGCAGAGAGAGAGAGAGAGAGAGAGAGAGAGAGAGAGAGAGAGAGAGCAGTTTAGGGCACGTATTGGTATGGGCAGTTCTTGAGCGGCTGACCTCACTTTCTTAATCAGTCCCTTTGTCCGCAAGTGATATGCTCTACGCCTTGAACAGGTAAAACACACTTGAGAACCCGACGCATCTTTTCTGTGGCCTTAAAAAATTGTCGTAGCAGGAGTCAGGACCTGTCATCAAAACACCGTCAAGTCATTCGGAAATACAACAAGACCAAGTCCCCTCACATCATCGTCTCTGGTATTCTACCGAGAGTCAATACGTTCGCCGGGTATTCAACAGTAAAGAGTACGGCGTCAACACTAGTCTAAAGCAGTTTTGTAACGATGAAGCCGCGTCCGTTGCGTTTGAGAATACGAGCCCCCCGCCCCCCCCCCCCCCACTACCACCACATTACTGTCACCACTCACCACTACTCGGGGATGATCAGAGAAAACATCACTCATTCCCATACAAGGATGCTCACGGAACTGCTCGCTCGCTCACAAACAAAGGACTTTTCAGATTATATATAGTACTTGTTTTTTCTCTTCCATATTTGAATTCTGACCCAAATAAGGAAAAGTAACGCTATCCAGACAAACACAGAGCTCAGAGACTACAATATCTTTTTTTACGGTAAAGGAAACAGCTCAAGGGCGAACATAAATACGAAACAAATAAAGCTTACTGTCACCACTCACCACAACCCGGGGATGGTCAGCGAAAACATCACTCATTCCCATACAAGGATGCTCAAGGAACTGCTCACTCGCTCACAAACAAAGGACTTTTACAGATTATATATACTTGTTTTTTTCTCTTCCATATATGAATTCTGCCCCAAATAAGCAAAACTAACGCAATCCAGACAAATTTTAGAGCTCGGATACTACAATATTTTTTTTTACAGTAAAGGAAACAGCTCAAGGGCGAACATAAAAACGAAACTGATCCCTCTACGCACTCCTACATAAATAATTAGAAAAGAACGGCCAAATGAGAGATCAATTCCGGATGGATATATCGAAAATTACAGAAGGTTTCAGTCCATTCAGCTCACCACCAGCTCTATAAAAGTTCCGTAAAAGGACGGTAAAAAATAACACTGAAAAGCCAAGTATTTACACTCAAGCTTTGTTTAATTAAATAGAGAGTGAACGCGAGAGATATTCTGCTGTTTTTTTTTTTTTCAAGGGAATTACATTAGTTGAATGAAATAGAAGTTTTAAAGTTATTGCCACTTGGTCGAGAGAGAACTGTTTGGCGATAAGAGACACGACGTTGTTTTAAAAATGTATGCATTAGTAAAAATATAAATAAATAAATAAAAACATTGTACTGATGATGAACACGTTAACAGCAATACATTATAACTGACCGGGACTACTGCTCAGGTGTGTGTGTGTGTGTGTGTGTGTGTGTTTGGACAATACACCACACACATAACATATCAGGGGAGAATGTTCAAACGTCCATATGTGATGCTGGTGTGATATGTAGCTACAGCGTGAACCTGTGTGTGTGTGTGTGTGTGTGTGTGTGTGTGTGTGTGTGTGTGTGTGTGTGTAGGAGATGTGACGTGGCAAGGGTGTGGCGTACGTGACAGATATCTGAGTGTGGCATAAGTGTGTGCGTGTATGTGTGTGTGTGTGTGTGTGTAAAGGGAAGAGGGAAGCACCATCACCCCCCCCTCCCCCCCGTCACTCCCAACAGTACCACCACCACCACCACCACCGTTACCACCACCACCACCACCACCGTTACCACCACCGCTAGCTACACTCCTCACCGACTGCCCGAGTTCCTACTAGCTCTCCTCCTCCTCCTCTCTCTCTCTCTCTCTCACACACACACACACACACACACAGAGCCATATTGGATTACACGGAAATGCAAACAGACACTATGATCCACACGAAGGAGAGAGAGAGAGAGAGAGAGAGAGAGAGAGAGAGAGAGAGAGAGAGAGAGAGAGAGAGAGAGAGAGAGAAGGGGGTGGGGGGTTGGACAGGTGGATAGGTGGGGCCCGGAAGTCTGCTCACCTGCGCACCATCAAGCCGGAAGCCACCTGCGCCACCTACACACAGCGCCAGCCGACCCCGAACTTGCTATTCACCCTTTCTGCACAGGCTGAGGGGCGGGCCGTCGCTCCGCTGGGAAGACTGCGGCGGCCTACTCAGCAAGGTGTATATAAGACACGCTTTCGGCTCTTAACAAATATTTCTTAAGGAAGGAAGTAAGGAAGGAAAGAAGGAATAGGTTTGAGCAACGTTGCCAGATTATCGTATTCACCAATCGTATTTATTACTTTTAAGCCTCAAACTCTCGTACCTAGACAAATAACGACAGAAAATTGAAGTTAGCGTTAAAACTCCTATTTATTGATGGTTTTTTTTTTTTTTTTGCTATAGTTATTGGTCAGAAACTACGAAAATGCAATGCGATGAGTACGATAATATGGCAACGCTGGGTCTGAGTTTAATTTTGGAAAGGATAGAGGGAAGGAAAGAATAAAGGAAGGAAGAAAGGAAAGAAGTATAAAATGAAAGGAGGAAAGAAGGAAGGAAGAAAAGAGAACAACAAGAAAACACGAAGAAAATAAAGAAAACAAAACATTGAAGAAACGAGAGTACAAAAAGAAAAAAGGCGATGAAGAAGAAACCGAATGAAGGAATGAATGACTCTGACAGCTCGAGGTTCAGTGCTTTACCCGAGCCGTGTTAAAATCATTCAGACAACGACGTATTTATATATTTGATGTGATATGCTCTATCCCCTCACGACCCAAATGAAAGCCCCTTAAGGCTACAAATGAAACTACTCGGGTTCTCATAAGTGTTTTTCGCATTCATGATATACAGAAGCCTTGTTAAACTATCACTAGGCTCATAAAACTACCAATGGAAATGACCCCACAACCTCTACGAAAGCCCTATGAAATCTGGGCGTGTTAGGGCGGTATTCTTAGACGCTTCCATCCCTCACAATTTTCAAAGGCCAAACAGCAGATCAGTCGGGTCCTCATGAGCGATATTTTAGATTCATGATACAGATGAAGGGTCAGACTACCAACAGGATCATCAAAATACTCCTGCAAATGCCCACAACGTCTATGAAAGCCTTGTCAAATATGCGTGTCTGGGAGCGGAATTTTTTCAGAATATGACCCTTAGCCCCGAAATGTTGGTGAATATGGGCCCAGGCAGCTTCACGCGGATGGGATGCTGGGTTGAAACGTGTCTCTGGTTACGCATGACGTCAGTAAGAAGACGGATAGAGGGTTTGATTAAGAAGCTGCGGTCAATCGCTCAAGAACTGCCTAAACCCATGGAGGTAGAATTGGTGGAGTCGTGGAGGTTCGGTTAGGTTAGGTTAGGTTTCATTGAGGTGAACCCGACGAACTGTCAAATTTACGGCCAAAAGATGGGGGGTGGCCTGACCTGACAACACCACCTGACACCTGGCCGTAAAATTGACAGCTCAGGCGGATTCACTTAATTGGTCTGATGTCGACTCCACCAATTCTACCTCCATGCCTGAACCTATACATGCCCCAAACTGGTATCTCTACTCTTTGCACTAGTTTTATGTATAGTGATAGACGTTTTCTTGCTCTTAATTCCTTTCCCCTCCGATATTTGCTGACGTCACTTAATCTGCGCAGGCTTGATTAAGAAACTGAGGTCAATCGCTCAAGGACTGCCTAAACCAATACATGCCCCAAACTGGTATCTCTACTCTTTGCACTAGTTTTATGTATAGTGATAGACGTTTGCTTGCTCTTTCTTCCCCCTCTGATATTTGCTGACGTCACTCAATCTGGGCGGGCTTGAGGTGCTGCAGCTACTTGGTTTACCTCTCTTGTGTGTTCTGTGTGGGAGTGCGGAAATGAGTAAGGCGGGTATTCTCAAACATATTCGGAACAACTCACACACCCGTATTTGACAAGGCTTTCGTAGGGGATTTTTTTTTTTTTTTTTTACAGCACAGGAGTAAGTTCAAGGGCATAAAAAAAAGGAAACAAATGTGAACAACAACAAAAAAAAGCCCGCTACTCACTGCTCCTAAAAAGAGTTAGAGGAGACGCCGAAAGATAGGTCAGTTTCGGGAGGAGAGGTGGGTGTTTCCATGGGTAGTTTTATGAGCCTAGTAATACTGTGACAAGACTTCTACACAATGAACGTAGAAAAGCAATCATGAGAACCCGACTGCTCTCCTTTGTAGCCTTTGGAAACAGTGGTTGTGAGAGCTGAAAGCGTATGAGGTCGGCAGGTGTGGTAGACAGGGCAGGTGAGGGACAGGAACAAAGAGGCCGGCATGTAAACAGCCAGACACGCAACACAACACTTTATAACACAGGGAGAGTGTACTCACCATATCGTACGACCTATTCCAATTAAAACTATTCCACTAACACAGGGAGAGTGCATTCACCATATCGTACGACCTATTCCAATTAAAACTATTCCACTAACACAGGGAGAGTGCATTCACCATATCGTACGACCTATTCCAATTAAAACTATTCCACTAACACAGGGAGAGTGGATTCACCATATCGTACGACCTATTCCAATTAAAACTATTCCACTAACACCAATTTTGTACGACCTATTCCAATTAAAACTATTCCACTAACACCAATTTTGTACGACCTATTCCAATTAAAACTATTCCGCACTATTCCAGTTAGCTTATTTTTTTTACAACAAAGGAGACAGCTCAAGGGCACAAAAAAAGGAAACGATAATTAAAAAAAGCCCGCTACTCGCTACTCGAAAAATCTGAGCAGCGGTTTAAAAATTAAGTGAAAATGAAGAATGCTTATCGAATCTTATTTTGACATTTTTTCCCTTTTCTCCAGTTGTTCAGAGAAGTCTTTTTTCTTGATAGTATAAATTGGAATGGTGCGTGCGAAATGGCGAATATTGACGCTGAAGGAGGTGCAGCAGAAGGATATGAAAGGGCCTGAGGGTCTCCGGCTAATTCCTTCAATAGACATATTTATGGGTGACGTAGGAAGGTGAGGAAGTCAGAGAGAATTGTCGGCGATAAGAAACGCGAAATTATTTTAATATTTCTGCATTAGAAAAAAAAAAAAAACATTGTACTGATGAAGAACACGTAACAGCAATGCATTAACTAACTGGGACTGCTCAGGTGTGTGTGTGTGTGTGTGTGTGTGTGTGTGTGTGTGTGTGTGTGTGTGTGTGTGTGTGTGTGTGTGTGTGTGTGTGTGTGTGTGTGTGTGTGTTAAAACCAAGATCATCTACAGCCCTATGTTCTTACGTTCTTCTTATGTTCTTATGTTCATGGGATATTAAAGCTGCAGAAGGCGATGTAGGAAGGTGTCAATGAGGGGTGTCAGAGGACGTACGGAACTCCAACTAATTCCTCCTGCAGACATTGTAGGTGTTGTAGGAAGGAGAGGATGGTAGGAGTGACGCCCCCAAGAGAGACACATCAGCTCAGGAATAATGACGCTGTAGAAGGGTGAGAGGACCTAAGGAACTCCAGTTAATCTCTCCTGCAGACATTACGCGGGAGATGCAAGAAGGAAAGGATAGCAGGAGGTGACGCCCTTTGAAACCAACACCAACTTAGGAATATCGACGCTGAAGACCCAACTAAGTGTGCAGAGAGCTGAGGGCGCCCAGATCATCCCTCCAGCGGACGTTGTGGGGGATGTAAGGAGAGGAAGGAAGGCAGGGGGTGTCGCCCTCTGAAAACCCGACCTTCCCGGATGAGGAGGAAGAAAGGGGTGAGCTCACCTGTGCTACCTGGCTCATTATCAGTGTGCACCTGTACGTGTTCCGACACCACCACCACACCCAGCCCCCCCCTCCCCCTCCTCCTCCTCCTCCTCCACGCTGTACACTTTGTCACCCCAGGCATCCCGTGCAGGTGGTCTCACGTCAACATCTGATCACAAACACCAACACCGCCATCATCAACACAACACGGAAACAATATATATATATATATATATATATATATATATATATATATATATATATATATATATATATATATATATATATATATATATATATATATATATATATATATATATATATATATAACAGGAAGTCAAAAACAACAACTACTACTAGTATTACTACTACTACCACTTCTACTGCTACTACTACTACTACTACTTCTACTGCTACTACTACTACTATTACTACTACTACTACTACTACTACTACTACTACTACTACTATTACAACTACTACTACTATAAAATAATCATAATGATGATAATATTATTAATAATAATTATAAGAGTAATAATAATAATAATAATAATAATAATAATAATAATAATAATAATAATAATAATAATAATAATAATAATAATAATAATAATGGCAATAATAATATATAAATGTATAATTGTTCTTTTATGATTGTCATTCTCAGTATCCGTCCGTTGAGAGCCAGCAGCCACTCTACATTAAAGCCTAACGAGCAAAACAATGACGAGACAAAACATTCACAAAATATATGATAATAACGACAACCGAACATAGATACCTCCTTCTCCTCTTCCTTCCCCTCCTTCCCCTCCTTCCTCCTCTTCCCAGCTCTGTGTTCTTCATCGATAGCCAACCAACACAACCACCACCATCACCACCTCCACCGCAACCGGCAATGGCAATAAACAGGAGCATCATAAAGATCAACAGCAGCAGTAATGCCAGCATAAACAACAGGAGATACAAGAGTAATATCAACATTATAGCAATATAAGTAATAGCAACGCCATTACCATCACAGCAGTACTTCAGGAAACAGCAACAGCAGGAACAAAGTAGTAATCACCGTAGCAGCAGCAGCAGGAGGGCGGCCCGTCAGAGCATCGCGGCGCGGCAGGCAGCGGCAGCGTGTGGTGTGCAGGCAGCCCCGCGTCACGGGCCACAGTTCCGCTATGGTCCCGTTAAGGCGGTGCTGATGCTGATGCTGCCGTGCCGCACCTGCTGACCCGCTGGCCAGGTCCCGTACAGCACGGACCGCCTCCACTCACCCACATGTTTCCGCCTCGCTGCAGGCCTCCTGCGGCTGCTGCTGCTGCTTCCCACGGCGGGGTGACGCTGTGATGCTGCGTGCGGCGGCGGCAGAAAAGACGTGCTGCTGACAACGATGCGCGCCCCCCCCCCCCCTTCTGTGTGTGTGTGTGTGTGTGTGTGTGTGTGTGTGTGTGTGTGTAGTCAGCGTGCTGGCGGCGTTCAAGAAGACGCAGGATCGCACCCCGCCCGCCGTGACAAACAAACTGGCAATTTTTCAGTCATCGCCGAGTGGCCGACTACCTCCATACTGTCTTGAAGACCACCGATCAACCCGGACTCTAGATTCTCCCAAAAAGAGGATCAAAGATCAGCTCTGTGGGTGGCAGCATGAGCCAAGCAAGATGGCGACACTATAAACACTTGTCTGCGCCACAGCGGGCTGGGCCTGACCACCAGGTCCCACCAAGGAAACCTACCGGCGCCATAGGAGAGAGAGAGAGAGAGAGAGAGAGAGAGAGAGAGAGAGAGAGAGAGAGAGAGAGAGAGAGAGAGAGAGAGAGAGAGAGAGAGAGAGAGAGAGAGATTCTTAAAATATAACTACAGTATATTATTTACCATTACATGTTTTCTTAACGGAGTAATATGAATGAAGAAATATAAGTTTAGAAGAGAATGCAAGGAGTTAGAGCTGAGCAATATAAGCAGCATGACAACTGCCTAGAAATAAAATGAAAGTTGTGGCTCCGGCAGGTTTTTTCATGATAGTTCCCGCCGGGGCCGGAACTTCATAAAAATTGAATTCCGGCCGGAAGTAACCGGCCGGACCAAGCTTCCGGTGCACCTCTAATATATATATATATATATATATATATATATATATATATATATATATATATATATATATATATATATATATATATATGCAAAAGTTCTTAGAGAGGGAAAAGTGATAATTGATGTGGAGCATCTGTCACGCCTAACCAGCAAAACACGCACATACACACAAAAAAAATCGTCCATGCTTTCACCAGACGCGAGGCGTGGCGTGGCGTGGCGTGGCGGGGAAAAGTTGACGGATCTCTCTCCGACACCCGAGGAAGGGGGGCGTGAGGGCTGGACGGCCGGGGATGGTGGGATGATGATGATGACGATGATGACTGCGATCAATCAAATATGCAACAGCAAATATGCAGTTGTAATAATAGTAATAAAATAATAATAATAATAATAATAATAATAATAATAATAATAATAATAATAATAATAATAATAATAATAATAATAATAATAATAATAATGTGTGTGTGTGTGTGTGTGTGTGTGTGTGTGTGTGTGTGTGTAGTTAACAGTAGCAGTTAACATCAAGGTGTGGATATGACGGAGGAGAGATATTTTCCCTATATTTATATTTATCTAATGGCTTTCAAGTTCAGGAAGGAAATAGGCAAGAACAGGTGCACGGGCTGGCTGGTGGATGACGGAACAACCTGGGCAGGTGTGCAGCTGAGGCGAACACATTGGAAGGCTTTAAGAGAAGGATACAAGTATTTTACATGGGAACGAAATTTGGTCATTGGTCCGTCTTCAGGAGCTGTCATGTTATTATTATTTTCATTATCATCATCATTAGTAGTAGTAGTGGTAGTAGTAGTAGTAGTAGTAGTAGTAGTAGTAGTAGTAGTAGTAGTAGTATTGTTGTTGTTGTTGTTATTTTTCTTGTTATCATCATCATTATTTTGTTTGTTATTTTCATAGTTACTAGCGTTTTTGTTCCTGTTGTTGTTGTTGCTAATATCCATTTCTCAAGAGTTAATCACGTCATTTAGAAGCAGTAGATTAATACAGTGTGAGTACGGACACATTTTTTTCCCCTTACATTTATCTTTCTACAATGATTTATTTTCTCCACTGTTTTACCTCACGCGTCAGCACACTACTAACAAGGCACTGACAGGTGGGTGGGATGAGCGAGGGAAGGACACGAGGCACTGTGGCACTGACGAATTGGTGACAGTTGATGCTGAAGTGGTGCGTGAGTACTTGGTGGTGATAGTGGGGGGTGGGGGTGGGGGGTAAAGAGGCAGGAGGGGGGGGGATGGTGTGGCTGCTGCTGCGTGATGGTGTGACTATGAGGGTGTGACTGTGGTGGTGGGCAGGGCTGAGTGTGCTGATAACGCTCTTTTTACTTGCTTTCCTTTTTTCACACACACACTCACACACACACACACACACATATAAACACACTCACACACGCTGTCACCTTCACTGTATCGCACTTTCGCCTACTCTCTAAATGTGGGAGGGAGGGAAGATGGGACGGGGAGGGGGAGGGAGGGAAAAACTGCTGGCGTGCGTACGAGGGTGGGAGGGAATCTTACCGTGAGAGTCAGGCAACAGTTAAACACCAGAGAAAGTTAACATTTTCTCAGCAACACGAGTCAGTCACCTGCGCTATTAAGACCACCTCAAATGATAACGACTCGCTATTACTTTTGCTATTACGATGACGACCACTGCCACATCTTAATTCACTACCACCATCCCCTTACGGCCTACCACACCACCACAATTTCTACCACCATCACCCCTAATGATAGGAACTTACTATTACTTTTGCTATTACTATGACAACCAATAACTGCTACTGCTACATCTTTTTTCTTTTTTACCATCATCCCCTTACAGCCTACCACACCGCCACCACCACCTCTACCACAATCACCCATAACGATAGCAACTTACAATTACCTTTGCTATTACTATGACAAACAATAACTGCTAAATCTTCCTTCTCTTTTACTACCACCACCACAACCACAACCACCTCCTTGACAGTCGCTTCCACCTCCACCGCTGTCACCACCCCTCTACAACACCACCCGCCACCACCACCACCACCACCAAAGGAGAGCAATAAAGCCTTCCCCGTGTAGAAAGTGTAAAACAAGCCCAGTTTAGCAGCAGCCGCGTGACGAAAAGCTAGCTAGAGAAAGGGACAGCGAAAGGGGTGGGGAGAGAGAGAGAGAGAGAGAGAGAGAGAGAGAGAGAGAGAGAGAGAGAGAGAGAGAGAGAGAGAGAGAGAGAGAGAGAGAGAGAGAGAGAGAGAGAGAGAGAGAGAGAGAGAGAGAGAGAGAGAATTTGGGCGAGGGGGGAAATATAATATCATCTTTTAATCGTCATAATTTCTCTTGACGCCATGACAGCGAAACTTTTGTCACTTGAGTATAACATGAAAATAAGAGTGAGTTCTCTCCCCCACCTAACTGTATCGAGGGTCATAATAATTGATTCATAAACTCTCGCTGCTGACCTAAAATGTAAATAAGATAGTTTGTCCACAAGGTCGAGAGCTGAGCCTTCCTAATATATGGCCAGAATTAGGAAAAAGAAAACGTCCATTCATTGATATCTCTATAATCACCTTCATCTATTTTACTTCCTCTGTAAGTACAAGATATAAAAGAAAATTAAATCGTATCTTGTATAACATCTAAAGTTCTTAATCGTTTTGGGTTTGGTAACTATTCGTCAACCAACGTCGCTCTATCTACCTATCAGTCTATGTCTGTCTATCTATCTATCAGTCTATGTTTATCTATCTAGCTATGTATTTATCAGTCTATGTCTATTTATCAGTATATGTCTATCTATGTCTATTTATCAGTCCATGTCTATCTGTCTGTCTATTTATCAGTCTTTGTCTATCTATGTCTATTTATCAGTCTATGTCTATCTATCTGTCTATTTATCAGTCTATCTATCTATCTATTTATCACTATGTCTATCTAACTATCTATTTATCAGTATATGTCCATCTATCTATCTATTTATCAGTCTGTCTATCTATCTATCTATTTATCAACCTATGTCCATCTATCTAGTTATCAGCCTATGTCTACCTACCAGTCATTATGTATATCACAATGCCGCCACAAGCACCAGGAAGCGATATTTCCCTGACCTCAATATTAAAAAGCTTCTGGTATTAATTCTCGCCTCTCTCCACCCCAGAGTTTGGTGGTGAATACTGAATCCCTTAATAACGGTTCGTACCTAGCTCCCTTAATCTTAATGTTTTCCCGTTTTAGTTCTTTACAACTGTCTATACGCACAACATAAATTTCAGTTGTTCTTTTTTTTAACATTCTTTAATTAGCGTAAGAACTTGAACTGTTTCTGTGTTTTCTTCTGGTGAAGTTCTTTACACTTTTCTATATACATTATTTTCTTCTTACTCTTTCTAACATTCTATAATAAGTGGTTTATATGTGATCTTGAAGTGTTCCCATGTTTTCTGCTTGTTTAATTAAGTTCTTTAGACTTTTCTATGCGAACATTATAATATATATTCTTTGTATTCTTTTCAACGTTCTTCAATAGTGTTAGGTATCAGGGCACCTCTCCTTCCGAAATTGACCTCTCTTTTTGGCCACTCCTATGTACTCTATTCGGGAGCAGTAAGTAGCGGGCTTTTTTTCATTATGTTTTTTTTTTCACGTCCTTAAACTGTCTCCTTTTCTGTAAAAAAAATAAAAAAATAAGTTATTTTCACCTTTAAAATACAAACATCAATTTCAGTTATTTTCTTTTTAACATTCTTCAATAACTGGCGTAAGGTCTTGAATTCTTCCCCATGTTTTCTTCCTTGTTTATTTACGTCCTTTACACTCCTCTATACGCACATTTTATTCCTTGTTTTCTTCCCAACATTCTTCAATAACTGGCGTAGGATCTTGATGCGTCGCTGTTCCCAGTCCCACATCTCCCGTTACTGACCGTCAGGCTACACGTTACATCTTTTTTTACAATCGGTCTTTAATTCTTCCTCATCGTTTTCCTACTTCATACTTCCTCCTCCTCCTCTTCCTCCTCCCCACTGCACCGCGTGACCTTTCTGAACAAACTTATGCCTGGTCAGACCCGTTTTTCGTGCCCGGCAGCCTCACTTGTGTTGTTTTATAATCAGGAGTTTCATAATCGTACGCGTGGGTGTTAGGGAGTAAAGGAGTGAGAGTGGGTGGTTGGGGGGAGAGGGAGTTGGTGTGGGAGGAGCGGGTTACAGTCAGTGGCAGGAGCTAACGAGGTGGCAATTTCTGAGTGTGAGGGTGCGAGGGCGGAAGGAAGGAAGCAAGGGCGGATATGCATGTATGTTAGGGCGGAGGAGAGGAAGGTGGAGGGGAAGGGAGGTGGGTGAGAGATGGATGCACTGCTGGGAAAGGGTTGTACAGGGAAGGAGGGAGAGAGAGAGGAGGCGTGGGTGAGGAAGTGAGGGCGAGAGAGGAGAGGGGGGGGAGGGGGGGTACAAGGCAACGACAACAAGGAAACGTTGGAGGCGCGTCAGGCAGGCAGGCAGGGCGGGGTGCGGGGCGTGGGGGGGAGGTGGTGGCGGCCAGCGCGCGAGGTTCACTCCCACCCATCCTATCCTTGGGCCGCTCACTTCCGTGTTATCCCCAACACTGCCGCCTCTCTCTCTCTCTCTCTCTCTCTCTCTCTGTTGCACTCTTACGCCCGCCCGTTCTCTCTCTCTCTCTCTCTCTCTCTCGCTTATTTGCTTGCCCGCCATACGCTCTCTTCTCTCTCTCTCTCTCTCTCTCTCTCTCATGAACGTCAGAGTGAGGAAATAACTTGTTTGTAATGTAGGAAAAGAAGCTGATAAGTTGATTTTTCCTCTTTAGTCCCCCCTCCTCCTCCTCCTCCTCCTCTATGTAAATCTTACGACTTGTTCTCCTCTTCCTCTTCCTCTTGCAACTTGTTTTCTTCCTCCTCTTCCTCTTCCTCCTCCACTATTTGCTTCTACTTCTTTCTTTCTTATTCTCCTCCTCCTCCTCATCATCATCATCATCATATTATTATTATTATCATTATTACTGTTATTATTCCTCTTCCTCTTCCTCTTTCAACTCGTTCTCCTCCTTCTCCTCCACCTTGCTCCTACTTCTTAATTTCTTTCTCCTTCTTCTTGCTCCTCCTCCTCCTCCTCCTCCTCCATCATGGGTGTCTTCCCCTTCAAATACCTCCGTCTTCCGGGTACCGCAAAGTGCATTTTCAAGTGGCCGCCAGCTTCCCCCCCCCCCCTCCTTCCCTCTCCACCCTTGCACTTCCCCCCGCCCTCGCCTCCTCCCTCCCTCGGTAATGCCTGGCGAAGGTGGCGCACGAGGAAGCTTGGAGCAGCGGGATGAGGTAATCTTGCTTGCCTGGCCTACCCCTGTGTGTGTGTGTGTGTGTGTGTGTGTGTGTGTGTGTGTATGCTATGCCCTACCTCAACAATCGTGCCTTGATGCCCATAAGTAATATATCGCACTGCTACTGCTACAACTGCTACTTTTTTTTTTCTCTTTGCAGTAATGGAGATAGTTCAAGGGCAAACAAACAATAAGTAAATAAATAAATAAATAAAGCCCGCTAAGCACTGAACTTATAAAAGCTAATAAAACGGAGTGGTCAAAGAGGGTCAATTTGGGAGGGATACTACTACTACTACTACTACTACTACTACTACTACTACTACTACTACTACTACTACTAAATTAGACCATCACCTTGCCATGTTTCACCCACACCCTTTTTACTCTGACCCGAGTTAAAAACGAATTAGTATTGTCTTACCATATCAAACCACACCTCCCACCCTCACCCTACCCTGCCAACAACACCCTGCCACTCTTAACCACCTCCTCTCTGTCATATTACATACACCTTGTCACGTCACACCTTGCACTACCCTATCACCCTGCCGCACCCTTGCACCCCCAACCATCCCCTCCCTGTCACACTACATACTACATACACCCTGCCAAAAGAAAATCACAACATGCGGTATCCTATTACCACACTAGACGTATCATATAAACACCGATACCCAGACATCCTCATACCCTGTCCACCCCGTACCAAAAAGTTGCCCCGCCCTACTCCACCCATCTCCCCCGCCCCACCCCGCCCCGCCCCGCCCCGCCGCTAGGTCACGCCGTCTTCCGGGTCCTTCCATGCGTGACACAGCAGGAAGAAAACGGTTGGCGGGCAGACAGGGGCACGGGAAGGGCAAGGAGCGGGGAGGAAGGAAGCGTCGCCGGAAATGGAGGAGTGAGTGCCCGGGGAGGAGAGGAAGGGGGGAGAGGAAGGGCGAGAGAGAGAGAGAGAGAGAGAGAGAGAGAGAGAGAGAGAGAGAGAGAGAGGAGGTAAAGTAAGAAGAGAAAGGGATAATGGGGATTGAGGAAGAGCGTAGGAAGGGGAGGGAGAAAAAAAAGGGAGAGAAAGAAGTGTGAGAGGAATAGGAAGAGAAGACAATGAGGGGTAGAAAAGGGGGGGGAGAGGAAAGGGGGGAGAGAAAGAGGGGCACTGGGGGGTAGGAAGGGAATGAGGACTCTTGCAGGAAGGAAAGGAGATAAGAGGACAAGAGAAGTAGGATATCTTTTGAAGGAAGGGATGGAGGGGGAAGGAAGAATGGGGGGGAGGATAGTAGGATAAAACGCAAATGAATCAGAGTGACATGCTTTCTTTTTTTTTTCTCATTGCTTTGTTGCGATAGGAGGACAAGAGAAGTAGGATATCTTTTGAAGGAAGGGATGGAGGGGGAAGGAAGAATGGGGGGGAGGATAGTAGGATAAAACGCAAACGAATCAGAGTGACATGCTTTCATTTTTTTTCTCATTGCTTTGTTACGCATAAGATCACTGTATTCGTATCGGTGACCACAAATTTCTAACGTGCAGGAGTAAATAATAGCTGTTGCATTGTACTAATAAAAGCTAAAAAAAAAAATTGACACCTCTTTCGGCCACCTCTTCGGATTTTTTACAGGAGCAGCGAGTAGCGGGCTTTTTGTTTTATTATTGTTTCCTTTTTTGTGTGCCCTTGTGCTGTCTCCTTTGCTGTAAAAAAAAAATAGTGAAGATTGACCTCTCTTTTCGCTACTCTTTACTTTTTTTTTTTGTCTTTTATGGGAGCAGCGAGTAGCGGGCTTTTTTTTTTTTTTTTTGGACTTTTTGTTGCCCTTGTGCCGTTTTCTTTGATGTAAAAAAAATAATAATACCTATCCCGTGTATAATTTGGAACCTAATAAGAGAATATACTTAACTTATTGCATATACATCCATTCACACCTGAAACAATTGAGTATGACGGTTAGTTAATCAGTCAGTCAGTCAGTCAGTCCATTAGTCGAGTCACATCTGAAGTCACCCTAAAACCATTCCATTCAGTCAGTCAGTCAGTCAGTCCATCAGTCGAGTCACATCTTAAGTCACCCTAAAGCCACTCCATTCAGTCAGTCAGTCAGTCAGTCCATCAGTCGAGTCACATCTGAAGTCACCCTAAAGCCATTCCATTCAGTCAGTCAGTCAGTCAGTCAGTCAGTCAGTCCATCAGTCGAGTCAAATCTTAAGTCACCCTAAAGCCATTCCATTCAGTCAGTCAGTCAGTCAGTCCATTAGTCGAGTCACATCTGAAGTCACCCTAAAGCCATTCCATTCAGTCAGTCAGTCAGTCAGTCCATTAGTCGAGTTACATCTGGTCACCCTAAAGCCATTCCATTCAGTCAGTCAGTCAGTCAGTTCATTAGTCGAGTCACATCTTAAGTCACCCTAAAGCCACTCCATTCAGTCAGTCAGTCAGTCCATTAGTCGAGTCAAATCTTAAGTCACCCTAAAGCCACTCCATTCAGTCAGTCAGTCAGTCAGTCCATTAGTCGAGTCACATCTTAAGTCACCCTAAAGCCATTCCATTCAGTCAGTCAGTCAGTCAGTCCATTAGTCGAGTCACATCTTAAGTCACCCTAAAGCCATTCCATTCAGTCAGTCAGTCAGTCAGTCCATTAGTCGAGTCAAATCTTAAGTCACCCTAAACCCATTCCATTCAGTCAGTCAGTCAGTCCATTAGTCGAGTCACATCTGAAGTCACCCTAAGGCCATTCCATTCAGTCAGTCAGTCAGTCAGTCCATTAGTCGAGTCACATCTTAAGTCACTCTAAAGCCGTCCCATTCAGTCAGTCAGTCAGTCAGTCCATTAGTCGAGTCACATCTTAAGTCACTCTAAGGCCATTCCATTCAGTCAGTCAGTCAGTCCATTAGTCGCGTCACATCTTAAGTCACTCTAAAGCCGTTCCATTCATTCATTCAGTCAGTCAGTCCATTAGTCGAGTCAAATCTTAAGTCACCCTAAACCCATTCCATTCAGTCAGTCAGTCAGTCAGTTCATTAGTCGAGTCAAATCTTAAGTCACCCTAAACCCATTCCATTCAGTCAGTCAGTCAGTCAGTCCATTAGTCGAGTCACATCTTAAATCACCCTAAACCCATTCCATTCAGTCAGTCAGTCAGTCAGTCCATTAGTCGAGTCACATCTTAAAAGCCATTCCATTCAGTCAGTCAAGTCAGTTACTCAGCAAATCAGACAATGGGTTACTCTCCTTCTGCCAGTCAAGTTAACGGTCTGCCAATGAAAAAATACCTAAATAAACGGTTACTTTTACCTGTCCAGTCATTCAGTCAATCAGTTAGACACTTACAGAACCAGGTACTCGTTCAGTTAATCACTCCACCTGTCAGATATTGAGTCATTCATTCATTCTTTCTTTCTTCTTTCTTTTTTCTTTCTTTATCGTCATCATCATATATACAAAGGCCTTTCCTAACGTTCTCCATCTTTCTCTTTTCAGCCATTAAGACAACCAGTTACTCTCACTCAGCCACACAGTCAAAGTTAGTCAGTCATCTCTCTTTTCAGCCATTCAGACAACCAGTTACTCTCACTTAGCCACTCAGTCAAACAGTTAGTCAGTCATCTCTCTTTTCAGCCATTTAGACAACCAGTTACTCTCACTTAGCCACTCAAACAGTTAGTCAGTCAGTCAATCAGTCAGTCAATCAGATACCCAGAAACCAGAAGGAAGGAAACGGACAACAAATACATGAAGAAAAAGATGGAAACGGAAACGAGAGAAGGAAGGAAGGAAACTCAAGAACAAGATAAAGAAAAGAAGGTCAGTCAGTCAGTTAGTCAGTCAGTCAGTCAGTCAGAGTAAACCAACCAAATAACCAAAAACTTACCCACCTAATCACTCAGCTAGTCAGTTAATTTAGGAGACAACCAATCAACCAGTCACTTATTCACGCTCTCAACCAGTGAGTCAATCATCGCGCTAACCTATCAGACAACCAGTTACTCAGTCAACCAGAGAGAGAGAGAGAGAGAGAGAGAGAGAGAGAGAGAGAGAGAGAGAGAAAACAATAAATAAAGGAAAGGAGACGAAATAAGGGAAAGAAGAGAGAGAGAGAGAGAGAGAGAGAGAGAGAGAGAGAGAGAGAGAGAGAGAGAGAGAGAGAGAGAGAGAGAGAGAGAGTCCAGCGTGCATGTCATATCCTCTTTTAACGTTCAATTTCCCGCCACGTTCGTTCGTAAGTTCGTTTACGTTATAAGCTTGTTCATCCTTCTCCACGTCACGTCACAAACCGTCCCTCGTCATCTTCGTCACGTCACTAATCACGTCTTGTTGCTGTGTGTGTGTATGTGTGTGTGTGTGTGTGTGTGTGTGTGTGTGTGTGTGTTTCCTTTCTGAACCTTTTATCAGTCTTTCCGTTAATACGTTCTCCTTCCTTTCCTCCTTTTGTTTGTTTGTCTTGAGCTTCCTTCCTTCTCTCCTTCCTTCTTTCTTTCTTTCTTTATCATCCTGTTCTTGGTATTTCTGGTTCGTTTTCTTTGGAGTTTTTTTTTTTAGTTTTTCCTTCGATACGTTTTTTCTTCTTTTCTTCTTTTTTGTTTAGTCCGAGTTTCCTTCTGTCCTTCCTTCCTTTCTTTTTTTCCTTCTTTTTCATTCTTTTCTTAGTTCGTTTTCTTTCGTCTTTTTTATCAGTCTTTCTTTTCATACGTTTTCCTTATTTTCCTCATTTTGTTTAGTCCGAGCTTTCCTCTGTCCTTCCTTCCTTTCTTCTTTTTCCTTCTTTTTCATTTTCTTCATGGTTCGTTTTCTTTCGTCTTTTTTATCAGTCTTTCTTTTCATACGTTTTCCTTATTTTCCTTCCTTTCTTCTTTTTCCTTCTTTTTCATTTTTTTCATGGTTCGTTTTCTTTCGTCTTTTTATCAACCTTCCTTTTCATATGTTTTCCTTCTTTTCCTCTGTCTTCAGTTTTCTTCCCTCCTTTCTTTCTTCTTTTCCATATATTTTTTTCTTACTCTGATTCGTTTCTTTTCCATGTTTGCCTTTTAATATATTTTCATTTATTTTCTTGCTTTCTGTCCATTTATCCTCCCTACTTTTTATTATTTCTTTATCTCGAGTTTCTTTCTCTATTTCTTTTTCTCTCTTTTTCATCATTTCCGTTCCTCTACAAACCTTTTTTTTCTTTTTTGTATGTTTTTCTTCCATTCTTTCTCATATTTCCGGTTTTCCGCCTTCCCTTCCTTCCTTCTCTCCTTTCTTCTTTTTTTCCATATATTTTTTTCTCTACAAACATTTCTTTTTTGATGTTTTTCTTCCATTCTTTCTCACATTTCCTTCGTTCTTTGTCTATCCTGTTTCTCATGTCTTGGGTTTCCTTCCTTCCTTCCTTCTTTTTACTTCTTTTCCATCCTTTCCTTAATTTGTTTTTAGCTTCTTGATCATATCCTTCCTTTCTCCCTTTCTCCTCTCTTCCAGTCTTTCTTTTATGCTTTCCTTCCTTCCTTTCTTAATCTTCTTCATTTTCCTTCCTTCCTTCTTTCTTCTCATCCACCCTTTCCTTGATTTGTTTTTTTTTCCCTTCGTTTCCTTCCTTCCTTTCTCCTTCCCTCCTTTCTGGTTGTCCGTCTTTTCTTTTTCCTTTATTTATCATCTTCTGTTTCCTTCCTTCCTTCTTTCTTCTTTATTTCCACCCTTTCCTTAATTTGTTTTCCTTGTTCGTTTCCTTCCTTTCTTTCTGCAGCTGTCCGTTTTTCCTTCCTTCTTTATTTATTGTCTTATGTTTCCTTCCTTCCTTCCTTCTCTTCCATCCTTTCCTTCATGTGGTGTCCCTCCCTTTCTTGCATTCCATTTCCTTTCCTTCCTTCCTTCCTGTCAACCTTCTTAACTATCACAGTTTTTCTTCTTACTATTATATCACTTCCTTCCTTCCTTCCTTCCTTGATGTGTTCTTCCTGTATGACAAATTATCTCTTCCTTCCTTCTTTCCTTCTTCCCATCCTGTCAACCTTTCTTTCTCTCACAGTTTATCTTCTGACGTGTTCTCATTTCCTTCCTTCCTTCCTTCTTTCATCACTTCCTTCTTTCCTTCATTTCCCCGATCTGTTCTTCCTGTCTCGCATATCCTCTTTTCCTTTCTTCCTCCTTCTCTTCCTTTCAACTTTCCTCTTTCATAGATTTTTTTTAAGTCTCTCTCTCTCTCTCTCTCTCTCTCTCTCTCTCTTCATTCATTCATTCTTTCCTTTGATGTGTTCTTCCTGTCTTCCCTATCATTTTTTCCTTCCTTCCTTCTTCCCTTCCTTTCATTGCTTCTCTTGCGTTTCAGTAGCTCTCCTTTCTTTCCTTCCTTCTTTTATTTCATCCTTTCCTCACTTCCTTCCTTCCTTCCTTCCCGTGTTCTAATTCCTATTTTGCCTATCTCTTTTTTTTCTTTCTTCAATCCGTACTTAATTTCTTCCACTGTTTGCTTCTCTTGCTTCTATTTCCTTCCTTCCTTCTTTCTATCCTTCCTTCCTTCCTTCTTTTCGTACCTTCTTGCTTCATATATCTTGCATTCCCCTCCTTTCCTTCCTCCTTTCATTCATTCCCTATTTTTCTTGTTTCTTCTTTTTAATATTTTCTTTCGTATCATATTCTTTTGATGTGGGTGACTCTCTCTCTCTCTCTCTCTCTCTCTCTCTCTCTCTCTCTCTCTCTCTCTCTCTCTCTCTGCCAAACAGCGCCAGACATTTACATTTTCATCCAGAGAGAGAGAGAGAGAGAGAGAGAGAGAGAGAGAGAGAGAGAGAGAGAGAGAGAAAAACTATTCAACAATCATACATACATACATACATACAGACAGACAAACCAATTAACTTACGACCTAACAATACACAATAAAAAATACAGAAAAATACAAAAAGGAAAAAAATAATAGGCGGACGAAGTAATGACGACAAGCAGGAAAAGAGAACGAGGAGGAGGAGGAGGAGGAAGAGGAGGAGGAGGAGGGATGATAAAGAAGAGGACAATCAGTGCGTTCCTGGTATACGAGACGAGTGGATAACAGACAGACAGACGGACGGACATTTTTTATTTTTTATTCTCAACCAGCGGCCTTATCTACGTGGCATTCTCCCTGCTTTCCTGCCCCAGTCTCTCTCTCTCTCTCTCTCTCTCTCTCTCTCTCTCTCTCTCTCAAGCAAGCAGATGAATATGATGATGTCGAAGAAAAATAATATACTAATAAGAAGAATAACAACAACAACAATAATAATAATAATAAGAAGAAGAAGAAGAAGAAGAAGAAGAAGAAGAAGAAGAAGAAGAAGAAGAGGAAGAAGAAAGAGGCCAAGAATAAGAGGGAAGAGGAAGAGAAAGAAGAGGCATAGATGAAAAAAATAATAATAAAACTAAACAGCAAGAAAGGAAAAGAAAAGATGCATTAAAAAACAAACATAAGCACTCATCAGAACCCACCCAAACGAGGTCGAGCCCTTCCTCCTGAACCCCTTTAGTACGAAGATCTTTCATTTCCAACGACGATTACCACTTCACGCAAACGAGAGTGAATTGCGTGGTCGATGCGTGGGAGAAGGCCAGCAAGGAGGAGGAGGAGGAGGAGGAGGAACAGAAGTAGGAACAGGAAGAAAAGATTAGCACAAACGAAGCAGCAGTATAAGATGATGATGATGATGATGATGATGATGATGAGGAGGAGGAGGAGGAGGAGGAGGAGAAAGAGAAGGAAGAAAAGATTAAAACAGACGGAATTGCAGTATAAGATGATAATGAGGAAGATGATGATGATGATGATGATGATAATGCTGATGATGAGGAGGAAGAGGAGGAACAGGAAGAGACGGAAAAAAATAATAACGTAGAAGACGAAGGAGA
Organism: Eriocheir sinensis; assembly: GCF_024679095.1. Lineage (NCBI taxonomy): Eukaryota > Metazoa > Arthropoda > Malacostraca > Decapoda > Varunidae > Eriocheir > Eriocheir sinensis. Next base: position 7,599,111 of record NC_066549.1, on the reverse strand, counting down.
AGTAGTAGAATAAGATTATGATAATGATTATAATAAGGAGAAGGAGGAAGAAAAGGAGGAGGAGGAGGAGGAGGAAGAAGAAGAAGAGGAGGAATGGTAATGATGAGGCAGTAGCAGAATCATGAGCAGGAAGAGAGGAAAAAAAAAGAGTAGGAGAATAAAAGAGGAAAAGAGGATGAAGGAGAAAGAGGAGGAAAATAAGTAGAAAGAGGAAAGCGCGGGAGGAGAAGGAAGAGGAAGAGAAGGAGCAGTAAGATATAGGGAGGAGAAGGAAGAGGAAGGGGTATAGAGAGGCGAGAGAGGAGAAGAAACAGGAGAAGGAGAAAGAAAAGTAGGAAAGGAAGAAACAAGGAGAGGAAGAAGAAGGAGAAAGAATAGGACCAGGAAGAGGCAGAGGAGTGGATAGGGACAAGAGAAGGAGAAGAAGGAATAGAAGAAGGGATAGAAGGAGGAAGAGTACATATGAAAAAAGGACAAAAGAAGAAGGAATGAGGAAAGGAGAGAAAAAAAGGAATAAGAGGAGGAAGAGGAACTTATATGGGTATGGGAAGGAGGAAGAGGAAATGATTAAGGACAGAGAAAGAAGGTGAAGGAATAGAAGTGGAAAGACGATAGAGGTAAAGACAGACAAATGAGAAACAGGAATAAGAGAATGAGGAAGAGGGGTGGATAAGAATGGGGTTAGAAGAAGGGAGAGGAAAAAGACGAGGAGAAATTAAGCAGGGAAGAAGAGGAGAGGGATAAGAACAGAAATAGGAAGAGGAAAAGGAAGAGGAAGAGTGGAATAAGTACAAACGAAGTAGGGAGAAAAGGAATAGAAGAATAAGAATAGAATAAGGAAGAGGAAAACAAGTAGACGGAGGAGGAGGAGGAGGAGGAAGAGGAAGAAGAGGAGAAGGAAGAGAAAAAAAGATAATAGAGGATTAGGACAAACGAAGGAGAAAAGGGAAAAGAATAAAGAGAAGGAGGAAGAGGAAGGAAAATAAGAGGAAAAAGAGGAGGAAGAGGCGTAGAAAAGAGAGTAAGAAAAGAAAGAGGGAAAGGAGAAAGAGAAGGAAGGAGGAGAAAGAAAAGAAGTGGAATAAGGAGAAACGGAGGAGGACGAGGAATAGAAGGAGGAGGAATGACGTAAGGACTGAAGTGGATAGAGGAGGAAGAGGAAATGGATAAGGAGGAAGAAAAAGTGGAATAAGAAGAAACGAATAAGGAAAAGGAGTGGAAGAATGAGAAGGAGGAAGAGAAGTCGTGAGAAGGAAGAGGAAAAGGAGGAGGAGGAGGAAGAGGAACACAAACACAAAGGAACACAAAGGAAGAACAAACAACAGCAGACCTGCTGGTCCTTTCGAGGTTGTTTGTGACAAGCTACACTAACTATCTAATCAAAGGTGGAAGATGAAGGACAGCAAAGGCGAAGGCTCCTCCCCCCATCCCTCCAGCCAAAGCTGGCAGGAAAGGAAAAAGAACCATGCAGCATGGAAAAACTGCATGGAATTTATGTAGGAAAGAGGAAAGAACTACCATTACTGCTACCACTAACCGGGCAATAAAAGCGGACAAGGACACCAGTATTCGAAAGAACTTAACGTTATTACGACAATGAGTAATATCTTAGTTGCTGGTTGGATTCAAAACACTTGTCTAATCTATTCTTGAAGGCCGTAACTGTTGTACTATCAACGACATCACAAGGTAGAGAGTTCCAAACATTAACAACTCGATTGAAGAAGAAGTGTTTAGCTTCGTGCGACGAGAATCTTTTACCACTTATCTTCAAATTGTGATTTCTTCTTGTTCTATTTGATCGATCAATTGTAAAGTAATCTTCCGCATTAATATCACTGAATCCTTTGAACATTTTAAACACTTCTATTAGATCGCCTCGCATTCTTCGTTTTGATAGGCTGAATAAATTTACTTCTTTAAGCCTTTGTTCATATGACAAATTTCTCAACCTAGGAATCATCTTTGTTACTCTTCGTTGGACCCGTTCCAACTTTTCTATGTCTTTTCTGTAGTAGAGTACTGTACACAGTACTCTAGACGGGGTCGAACCAACGAATTATACAGTTTTAATATTACTTTTTCCGATTTATTATTAAAGACTCGTCCGATGAAGCCAACCAATTTGTTTGCAGTTTTAACTACCTCTGAACAATGCTGACCGGGCTTTAAATCGCTTGATATAGTGATTCCAAGATCCTTTTCTTTACTTACTGCAGAAAGTTGTTGGCCATTCATTACGTACCGAACGCAATTGTTATTTTTTCCGATGTGCAACACTTTACATTTCTCAACGTTAAATTTCATTTGCCATTGATTGGCCCAACGTGCAAGTCGATCTAGATCTGATTGTAAGGCTTCTTCGTCGAGTGTCGCAGTTACTTTACTAGCAATTTTTGTGTCATCAGCAAATTTTGATACTTTGCAAATGAGCCCATCATCGATATCATTAACATAAATTAAGAAGAGCATGGGGCCAAGCACTGATCCTTGAGGTACGCCGCTTTTGACATCGAGCCAGTTAGATGTAACACCGTTTAGAACTACTCTCTGTTTCCGCTCAGAGAGCCAGTCCGCAAGCCAATTGTGAATGTTACCCGAGATACCGTGCGCCAGTAGTTTGCTGAGCAATCGTTGGTGGGGGACCTTATCAAATGCCTTTTGAAAATCCAGATATATGATATCTAGGAGGAGGAGGAAATGGATTAGGAGGAAGAAGAGAAGTGGTATAAGGAGAAACGAATGAGGAAATGGAAAGGAAGAATGAGAAGGAGGAAGAGAAGTGGTGTAAGGACAGAAGAAGAAGGAAGAGGAAAAGGAGGAGGAGGAGGGTGAAGAGGAGGAGGAGGGGGGGGGGGGAGGAGTTCGCTCAGTTCCGCGTTGGGTGAGCGGCGGCGATGCTGACGTCATCTTCCTCGTCTGTCTGATGTTGTTGTTGTTGTTGTTGTTCCTCATAGTGACGTCACAGGTGGTGGTGGTGGTGGTGGTGGTAGTGCCTCCCTCCCCTTCCTAACCCCCCCCCCTCCCTTCCTCCCTTTTAATACCACCGTTGCTGTCATGTATACCTGAATGCCACTGGTCTTGTCTGTCTGTCTATCTGTCTGTCTGTCTGTAAGAGGGAAGGAGGGGAGTGAGGAGAGGAAGAGAGGGGCGTAAGGGGGGGTGGAGGAGGAGAGGAAGAGGGGTGCGTGTAGGGGAGAGAAAGGGAGGGAAGTGTAGAGAGAGGTACAGGGTTAGGGGTGTGTGGGGGGGGTCATTAATATTGTTTTGAGGTATTTTCTTCTTCCTGTCTTCCCTTCGTTGTCAATAGCGTTAATAGAGTGTTCTTAGAAAAGGTTATGCATCGCTGTTATTATTATTATTTTTTTTTTATTTGTGTATGTGTATGTGCTACTACTTCCGTGTGTGTGTGTGTGTGTGTGTGTGTGTGTGTGTGTGTGTGTGTGTGTGTGTGTGTGTGTGTTTCTTCTTCCTTATTTGCTTGTATATATGTTCATCTAACCATCTATCTTGTTGTTGAAATAGTTAGTATATGTTATTGCTTCCCTTGTTATTCTTTAAGTTATTTCTCTACTTCTAATTCTTCCTCGTCTTTTTCTGCCTCTTTCTGTTTCCACTTCTACTTTATTTTCCTTCCTTTCTTTCTTCCATCATCATCTTCATTTTTTTTTATTCTATCCTTCATTTCAATCATTCACATCCTTAATTGATTTTATAGGAGCGTTATCTAGTGCAGCCTTTCTTCTTCTTCTTCTTCTACTTCTTCTTCTTCTTCTTCTTCTTCTTCTTCTTCTTCTTCTTCTTCTTCTTCTTCTCCTCGGTCCTCCACTTCCAATTCTTCCTCGTCTTTTTCTGTTTCTTTCTGTTTCCACTCTTTTTCCTTTCTTTCCCTCTTTCCTTCTCTCTTTCTCTTTTTCATCTTCATCTTCGTCTTCATTTTTTTCTTCTATCCTTCTTTTCAATCATCCACTTCCTTAATTGATTTTATAGGAGCTTTAGTGCGGCCCTTCTTCTTCTTCTTCTTCTTCTTCTTCTTCTTCTTCTCGGTCCTCCACTTCCGTAATTTATTTCTTAAAGAGCCTCATCTTGTCCAGTCTTTTTCCTTTTTTTTTTTTTTTACGCGACAGGGTCAGGTATGCAATCCTTCTCCGGTTCTCCTTACTTCTTTTTCTTCCCTTCTTTTATCTTTTCTTCTCTTTCTCCTTTTTTTTCCTTCCTCTCCTTCCCCCTCCTCATCCGTCTCATTCTCTTCCTTCTCTTGTTTCCTTTCCATTCTTTTCTTGTTTCAGAGAGAGAGAGAGAGAGAGAGAGAGAGAGAGAGAGAGAGAGAGAGAGAGAATGACAATGGATATGACACTCACTCACTCGTTCACCCGTTCACTTATTCACACACACACACACACACACACACACACACACTCATCTGTTGTATGCGAAATTTGGTTCCAATTGCATGCTGGGAAACGCCAACAGAGAGAGAGAGAGAGAGAGAGAGAGAGAGAGAGAGAGAGAGAGGAAACAAAATACAACAACAACAAAAAAACAGGACGGAAAAGATGACACACACACACACACACACACACACACACACACACACAAACAAATCTATACATGCCTTCAATTTGTTTTTTTCTTTGTTTTTTTCTATTATCTTTTTTTGTTTGGCTGACGCGGCTGTTTACTTATGCAAGACCTCCTTCCGCGAGTGAGAGTATGACGTCACAGCTGCGTCACCCTTCCCCCCCCCTGCCCACCTCCCCTCCCCCTCACCTCCATCCCTCCCCCCCCCAACACGAAGGCGAGTCGCTGGAACCATGGCAACGCGACGAGGCAAATTTAGCAACATGCCGAAGGGGGGTAGGGAGGGGGGGGAGGGGGGAAGGATGAAAGCAAGAGGGGGGTGGGGTAGAGGGAAGAGGAAGAGACGGGAAGGAAGGGGAAAAGAGTGTGGGGGGGGGGAGGAAGATGATGGGTTACGGGGAAAGGAAGAGAGGGGGTAGAGGGGAAGAGGAAGATGGGGGAGCAGTGGGAGAGAAACAGCGGGGTGGTGGGGCGAGGGAGAAAGGGGAAGGAGGGAGTGAAAGGAAGAGGGGAGGAGGAAGAGAGGAGAAAGAGAGGGAGGGGTGAAGAGGAGAGAGGAAGAGAGGGGAGGGTATGGGAGATAAAGAGAAGGGGGTAGGAGGAGAGGAAGAGAGGAGGTGGGAGGAGAAGAAAGAGGGAGGTAAGAGGGAGAGGAAGAGAAGGGTGAAAGGGGAGAGGGAGAGAGGAGGGGAGGGGAAGGAAAAGGAAGATGTGAAGAGGGAGACGAAAAGGGTGTAAACGGAGAGGAAGAGAGGGGAGTGGAGAGGGAGGGGGGAAGGAAAAGGGAGGGGGGGTGAGGGGGGTCAGGAAAGGAGGTGGTGGGTCAGAGGAAGAAGACTAGGAAACACGGAAGGGCAGGCCACAGAAAAACGAGGCTGCCTTCTTTGGTCCATCTACCTAATTATGGAACTATTGTGAATTAACATATCCGTCAGGTGTGTCCATGAATCAGAAAATTAACCAAAGGACGCACGAGAACGGTCAATTTCCTACCGTCGAAAAGAAGTAGAGGTCAATGCGATTTTAGAAGCGGATAATTTTCGCACTGAAGGGGGTAGGAGAAGAGGAAGATGGTGGGGTAGGGGGAGAGGAAGAGAAGGGAGAAAGGGGGAGGAAGAGAGGAGGGGAGGGGGGTAGAGGATATGGTGGGATAGTGGGAGAGAAATCGGGGAGGTGGGAGGAGAAGAGACGGGGAGGTAACGGGGAGAGGAAGAGAAGGGGGAAAGGGGAGAGGAAGAGAGGAGGGAAAAAGAACCCCAAATAAAAAAAAATAAAAAAAACACCACCAAGAACGAGGTTGTAGAAGCAGAAAAGAGAGAAGGAGGAAGTGGAAGAAAAGGAGGTGATGAGTGGGGGGGTTGGGGGGTGAAGAGGGAGCTAAGTGTAGGTAGCGAGAAGTGGAGATGAAGGAGGAAAAAGGAAGAGGAGGAGGAGAGGGAAGAGGGAAGGAGGGGAGTCAAGCTGAGTGGAGGAAACATGCAGGAGGAGGAGGAGGAGGAGAGAGAGAGAGAGAGAGAGAGAGAGAGAGAGAGAGAGAGAGAGAGAGAGAGAGAGAGAGAGAGAGAGAGAGAGAGAGAAGATGAAAGAGAATAAGAAAAGGCCGGGCAAAGGATGTGAAGGAAGGAGCGGAGGTGAAGGAAATGAAGAAAGAGGAAAATGGAGAAAAGAAATAAAAAAGAAAAGAAAGAGAGGCAATGACGAGGAAGAGGAAAAGGAGGAAGAATAGGAAAAAGAGAGGAGATGGAAGAAAAGAATATAAAAGAAAGAGAAATAACAAAGGAATCCAAGGAGGTAAAAATAGTTAACAATAATGATAATAATAATAATAATAATAATAATAATAATAATAATAATAATAATAATAATAATAATAATGATCGAGAGAGAGAGAGAGAGAGAGAGAGAGAGAGAGAGAGAGAGAGAGAGAGAGAGAGAGAGAGAGAGAGAGAAGACATAACGAAAAGAACATAGGAGGAAACAAAAAAAAATAAAAAATAAAAAAAGGAAACAAAAAATACGAGAAAAAAAGTAAAAGAAATAGACAGAAAAAGATACCAAATGAGGAAAGTAAAAAAGACGAAGAAAGAAAAGAAAATAATAGAATAAAACAAAGAAAGACAAGATAAAAAAAAAAAAGAAAACGACAGACAAAGGAAAAAGAAACAACGAACGAAAGGGAAAAACAGGGAACAAAATATCATGAAAAAAAGAAAACAGGAAAAAAAGACGAAAAAGGTAAGAAGGAAAAGGAAGATAAAGAGGAAAAATGGAGAAAAAGAAAAAGAGAAAAAGAAGGCGGCGGTGGAGGAGGAGAAGGAAGGAGGAGGAGGAAGAGGAGGAGGAGGAGGAAGAGAATCAAGAAAAGCAAACGAGAACGAAGAGAACCGGGATATGGAAGTCGACCAGGAAGAGGAAGAGGAAGAGGAAGATGAGCAGGAGTAAAATAAGGTAGGGAAGGACGAAGCAGGAGAGGAGGAGGAGGAGGAGGAGGAGGAGGAAAAGTGATTCAATATTCTTACATGTGAAAAAGTAGTAGTAATAGTAGTAGTAGTAATAGTAGCAGTAGTAGCAAGAAGAAATATTAGTAGTAAACATAGAGTAGTAGAGTAGTAATAGAGTATTGGTAGTAGTAATAGTAGAAGTGGTAGTAGCAGTAGTAGTAGTAGTAACAATAATAATAATAATAATAATAATAATAATAATAATAATAATAATAATAATAATAATAATAATAATAATAATAATAATAATAATAATAATAATAATAATAATAATAATAATAATAATAATAATAATAATAATAATAATATGAAGCGAACATTTACACACATTTTTTTCCTTTACTTTCCGATGTTAATTAATTATCATAATATTAATTCGAGCAAGAAGTAAAAAGAGTAATGCGTTCTCTCTCTCTCTCTCTCTCTCTCTCTCTCTCTCTCTCTCTCTCTCTTCGGGGCAGGAAGCGAGCATTATGGCTGGAAGTGTGTTTTTACTAAGCCACGTTAGCACTTTCGGAACACACACACACACACACACACAGAGAGAGAGAGAGAGAGAGAGAGAGAGAGAGAGAGAGAGAGAGAGAGAGAGAGAGAGAGAGAGAGAGAGAGAATCACACATTTATCCTGGAGTTGTCCGTGTGTGTGTGTGTGTGTGTGTGTGTGTGTTGCTCGTTTAGGTATCGTGGTACTATGTAAATGCATTTTTTTTTTCATTTTTCTCTTCTTTTGCTTCTATAAATTTTTCTTCTTCCTCCTCCTCCCTTTCATGTTCTTTTCTCCTCTATGTCTTTATTCTTTCACTTTCTTTCTCTTTTCCTATTTCCTTACTATATTTATTACGTTTATCATTACTATTATATATACGTACTGTTCTCATCGCTTCTACTACTACTACTACTACTACTACTACTACCACCACCATCACCACGCAATAACACTCAAACACATTTTTTTTCCCCTTTTCTCATCATCGGTCGATTCCAAATCCCCAATCGACGCGCTCAAGATTTCATTAACACCACGCCAAAGCTTTCCTCTTTAATGGCGCGGATGAATGTTGTGTGTCTATTCTGGCACTCGTAATGACGGATGAGGGAGTGGCGGGTGCACGATGATTTGGCGGCGAGGATTGTATTGGGAAGAGGTGGATGAAAGAAGTGGATGAGAAAGCAGAATTGGCGGTGAGGAAGATGTTGTGGAGAGGTGGATGATGGAACATGATTAGAGGAGGAAGGTATAGGGTGAAGTGGATGAAAGAAGTGGATGAAAGAGAGAGATTCCATCCATAATCCATTACTTATATATTCGAGGAAGGTGTAGGAAAGGGGTGGATGAAGAGTGGATGAGAAAGAGTATGGATGAGTAGAAAATAAAACATCCATTAGTCTCTTTCTCTCTCTCTCTCTCTCTGGATGATGTCACCACCTATCACAGTCATCATTATCATTACCACTTTTAGACATTACTAGTTCACTGTAGGAAAAAACAAGTCTTCTCCAACGTTCTCTATCTCCGTCTGAAGTTAATATAGTGTACTTCATCCTGTTTGCCGTGCGCTCTCTCTCTCTCTCTCTCTCTCTCTCTCTCTTACGCAACACTTTTATATACGGCTCATCTACGCACTGCCTCACTTTTATCTGGTTCAACCTTCTAACAATAAAAAAAAGACTGTTCAAGGGGAAGAAAGATAAATAAATGAATAACTAAATAAATAAACAGAGGAATCCATAAAAACCCGCAAGTGCATTTTTTTACAACAAAGGAGAAAGCTCAAGGGCACACAAAAAAAGGAAACAATAACAATAAAAAAAAAGCCCGCTACTCGCTGCTCCTAAAAAGAATCCAAAGAGGTGGCCGAAAGAGAGGTCAATTTCGGGAGGAGAGGTGTCCAGATACCAGATAATCTATGAAAGCCATGCATAGTGGTTTGTTGTACCTGGCAGCTTTGTCGACAACTTGGTTCATGACGTGGATGTGACCAGTTGTTGAGTATCCGCCAAGAAAGCCAGTCTGTACTCCTGGGTGGTAAGAGTGTATGTAGGGTTGAGTTTATTCTGCTTGTGATTAGCTTGGGGAGAATTTCATAGGTTAAGGGGGTTTAATATGATTTCGTATGCCTCCCTCTCTATCCGTTTTCGCCTTATAATAAAAAGGAAGATGAATAATTGGTTAGTAATTCTCTCTTTCATGTCTTTTTCATCGACTGTCAAAATAACGGGTTGCCTCTTTACAAGCTTTGGGAACCCCGTGACTCAGTGAATAGTTTCTGTACGTCCATACATATTCTTTAAACCCTTGGATGCGGATTTCGTACAAGAAGACATCACCAAGCTACAGGAGTGGAACAAAAAGTGGCTGCTCCAATTTAGTGAAGAAAAATGCGAGGTCATGCATCTTGGGAGGGGAAATCCAGCATACCAATACCACATGGGAAACACTCCACTACCCACCAGAGGCACAGAAGGACCTGGGAGCATATGTTACCAGGCTACCAGTGAAGGCGAAATCCGTGCCAATCGCAGCGGACGGGGTAAAGCACATCCCGGGTAATTCATTAGAAGTAATTTCCCAACAGCTGGCGGCCAAGGTAACGCGCGGTATATAGCGAGCAGCTGTCTCCAAACATACATGACAGCCTGCCAGCGCCGCCCGTAGATCTTCGCCGCGATTTATGTCCCCGGTGTAGCGAGCTGTAGTAGTATAGAGTTCATAACGGCAGCACCAGCGACACCTAGATTGGTATTATAAGACACTCTTGCTTCTCACATTAACAATTTCTAAAGGTCAAAGAGGGGGTCAGTCGGGTTCTAATGAGTGTTTCCTTAGGTTCACGGTACAGAAGAAGGGTCACACTACCACCAGGGTCATAAAACTACTCCTGGAAATGCCCACAACTCCTACGAAAGCCTTGTCAAATATGTGTAAAGAGGGGGTCAGTCGGGTTCTAATGAGTGTTTCCTTAGGTTCACGGTACAGAAGAAGGGTCACACTACCACCAGGGTCATAAAACTACTCCTGGAAATGCCCACAACTCCTACGAAAGCCTTGTCAAATATGTGTAAAGAGGGGGTCAGTCGAGTTCTAATGAGTGTTTCCTTAGGTTCACGGTACAGAAGAAGGGTCACACTACCACCAGGGTCATAAAACTACTCCTGGAAATGCCCACAACTCCTACGAAAGCCTTGTCAAATATGTGTAAAGAGGGGGTCAGTCGGGTTCTAATGAGTGTTTCCTTAGGTTCACGGTACAGAAGAAGGGTCACACTACCACCAGGGTCATAAAACTACTCCTGGAAATGCCCACAACTCCTACGAAAGCCTTGTCAAGTATGTGTTCTTGGGTGGCGAGCGATACGCCTTGTATTTCGAGCCCTAAAGCCCCGTTCATACTGTGCCGACTCTGGGCCACGACAACCTAGCGACTCCGTGAACTCGAGGTCTTGGGTGTGAAATGTTGACATGAAAGGGTCGCACATAGTTTTTCCGACCATATGCGACCCTTCCACATCAACATTTCACACCCAAGACCTCGTATAATCCGAGTCGCTGGGTTGTCGACTTGTCGTGGACCAGAGTCGTCGGCACAGTGTGAACGGGGTTTAAATGCCTTCTCCGCTGGACCGCCGCCGCCGCCGCCGCACCACCCAGCCTGCCAGCGCCGGGAGGTCCACAGCTGGAGGCAACTCGTAAAATAAGTATCATCCAGTACGATTCAGTCATGGTAGTTTGTGGCAAATTTCTTTAACGTAATATAGCGTCGGATCTCACGAATGATTCCAAAATACTACATAGACAAAATATATACTGTAACCACACACACACACACACACACACACACATACCATGGTAGTTTGTGGCAAATTTCGGAAACCTAATATCGCGTCGGATCTCACGAATGATTCCAAAATACTACATAGACAAAATATATACTGTAACCACACACACACACACACACACACACACACACACACACACACACACCATGGTAGTTTGTGGCAAATTTCGGTAACCTAATATCGCGTCGGATCTCACGAATGATTCCAAAATACTACAGACAAAAAATATACTGTAACCACACACACACACACACATACACACACACACACACACACACGCACAAAGAAAAAAACTCCTTTACACATTATGTTTCCCACTCCTCGAGACAAAAAACTAATAGATGGATATTGTTATACACCTACGTTACAGCTTTTCTTGAATAGGGGATTTGTTAGCGCAGTCATTTAATAGTGTCTTCCATTTAGCGTAACCTGTTTCTGGGTCGTGATCTGTACAGTCCCTTTAAAGATAGAGTCCCGACAACCTAAGATTTAGACGCCATTATTGGTCCTGTTGTTACCACGAGAGCGTGTGATAGCGTTTGAAAAGCACGGCGAAAACAGGCACAATAATGGCGTCCAAATCTTAGGTAGTCGGGACTCTATAAGAGACTCTACAGATCACGACCCCAAAACAGGTTACGCTAAATGGAAGACGCTATAAGTCACCACGTCATTGCATTTATTTAGAAGTATGTGATGCAGGTTACTGAGAGGCTATCGCTTAACGTCCATCCTGGGAAATTTAAGTCATCTACGTCATTTTATTTATTCGTATGTGTATTAAGTTAACGTCCATCCCGGGAAATCTGAGTCACCTATACGTCATTTCTTTGATTCATAAGTATGTGTATTAAGTATGTGTATTCAAACGCTATCACTTATCCGGGAAATGGTCAACACTGAAGCCATCCGTGACGCAAGCATGACCCGACGCGTCCTGCAGCGGCTGTGTGTCACGGTAAATCCCACGCCGACAGTCACCTCCATCCCCCGGCCAGTCCTTTCCGGTTCCTGCCAGTGAGGCGTGTGACAGATAGTTGTCCTTCCGCCACCGCTGTTGTACGAGTTTATTCACACGGGAGAGTTTTCTTGGCGATGGTTCATGAGTGGAAGAGTGGAGGGTGCTGCTGCTGGGGCTGAGTGGAGGCACGAATGGACGAGTGAAACAGTAACAGAGATCTTGAAGAGAATATGGCGTGCAAGATGTAGGGAATAGTTTTCTTTTTTTTCACCTGGTCTTGTAAGCGTGGCGGGGCGGCGTGTGACAGGTAGCTCCCCTCCTTCTGTCACCGCTGTTGTTTGAGGTTACTGACACGGGAGGGTTTTCTTAACGATGCTTCACCTGGTCTTGTAAGCGTGGCGGGGCGGCGTGTGACAGGTAGCTCCCCTCCTTCCGTCACCGCTGTTGTTTGAGGTTATTCACACGGGAGGGTCTTGCAGCTCAATGGCAAAAAAACATAAACAGGAACAAAAGAAAAGCCCACTAGACGCTGCTATAAAAAAAAAAGGATAAAAAAAGAAAGAAAAATGAACGATAGGCCGGAAGAGAGGTCAACTTCAGGTGGAGAGGTGTCATCATTTAGTGAAGATTACTGTCTCTCCTACATAGATATCTCAAAGGAACTTCCGATTATATGAACCACCCTGTTGCTAAGGCCAGGAGATGACGAGGACCCGCGCGTCACGAGGAAATAGCACGCGTGGTGATAAAATGAACGTCTTGACCCAATAATCCTGTTCCCGAGCATACAGGCGTCGGTCTCATGAGGCGAGCAGACCGTCTGGGGTGGAGTCGGCAGGTGAGTGAAGCGACGCGCCCCCTGCCGTATGCTCCCCGTTAGTTATACGTTTCCTCCCTTACGCCTGCCGTCTCATCATCCAATCCTTTACAACACCGAGTGAACCATCGTCAGGGAATAAAAAGAAAAAAACACGTAGAGTCGGCGAGTGAGAGAAGCAACCCGCCCCTGCCGTATGCTCCCCGTTAGTTATACGTTTCCTCCCTTACGCCTGCCGTCTCATCATCCAATCCTTTACAAGACCAAGTAAAGCATCGTCAGGAAATAAAAATAATAAAAATAAAAAACACGTAGAGTCGGCGAGTGAGAGAAGCAACCCGCCTCCAGCCGTATGCTCCCGGTAGTTGGTTATACGATGCCTTCCTCAGCAACAAGCCCGAGATCCAATTACCTCC